>NW_024962261.1:14007468-14026604 GCF_019238085.1 Lagopus leucura
GACCGAGGGGTGGACTTAACTATGGATGCCATTGTACAAATCATTCATGACTGTGATACATGCGCCACAATTAAACAAGCTAAGAGGATGAAACCTCTGTGAGGAAGGGCGATGGCAAAAGTACAAATATGGGGAGGCATGGCAGGTTGATTATATCACCTCGCCACGATCTCGCAATGGTAAGCATTATGTGCTCACCATGGTGGAGGCAACAACCAGGTGGCTTAAAACATATGCAGTACCCCATGCTACTGCCCGAAACACCATATTAGGTCTGGAGAGGCAAATCCTGTGGCGACACGGCACCCCGGAAAGGATTGAGTCAGATAATGGGACTCATTTTAAAAATTCACTTGTGGATACTTGGGCCAGAGAACATGGCATCGAGTGGATTTATCATATCCCCTATCATGCACCAGCCTCTGGTAAGATCGAACGCTACAACGGGTTGTTAAAAACGATGTTGAAAGCAATGGGTGGCGGAACATTTAAACACTGGGAGAAGCATTTGGCAGAAGCCACCTGGCTGGTTAACACCAGAGGATCAATCAGTCGAGATGGTCCTACCCAATCCAGCTCCCTACATATTGTAGAGGGAGATAAGGTCCCTGTAGTACATGTAAAGAACATGTTAGGAAAAGCAGTTTGGGTTTTTCCTGCTTCTGGGAAGGGCAAACCTCTTCGCGGAACTGTCTTTGCCCAGGGACCTGGGTCCACCTGGTGGGTGATGCAGAAAAACGGGGATGTTCAGTGTGTACCACAAGGGAATTTGATGTTGGGGGAGTGCAGTCTGTAATCCCATGTGTTAAGCATGATGTAGTGATGTAGAATAAGGGGTGGAATGTCATGGTTTTATGATTTTTGGTCATCAGTATTCCACACCACAACATCATGTAATGCACTGGGGGTGGGGTTTGATATCTGCCGAATGTTCGTCCGTCGGAGAAGAACTACATTTCCCCAGGAGACTTTGCGGTCAGCAAGGGGATATAACTCCAAGCAAGGTCACCTGATCCTTCTTCTTCGCCTGCTCTTCGCTGTCTGCGCTTCGCCATCTGCACTTCGCCGTCTGTACTTCAGTCACTCAACTGGACTGCACTTCTCACCCCAGCATTGTGGTGAGGTCTATACAATTCAAACAGACTCTCTCTCTCTCTCTCTCTCACTGTATTTTACTAATACTATATTTAGTAAAATCATTTGTTCCACCTCAGATCAGTGCTGTTGTTTTCAAGTATTTTGGGGTCCCCTGCTTCCCCTTTCCCAGAGGTGCGGATCCGCAGATCCCTCTGCCCTGCTGGTCACGGAACTGGGCCGGACCAGCCCATAAACTGTTGACAGGGGTGCATTAAAATAAGTGTGGCCAACAGGGTGAGGGAGGTGATCCTGTCCCTCTATTCTGCCCTGAGAACGCCACGTAAGTACTGTTCTGGGCTCTGCAGTTCAAGAAGGACAGAGAACATCTAGAGAGAGTCCAGCAGAGCACTACAAAGATAATGAGGGGTCTGCAGCACCTCTCTTCTGAGGAAAGGCTGATAGACCTGAGACCAGGAAAGGAGAAGGCTGAGGAGGAATCTTATAAACATTTATAAATATCTGCAGGGTGTGTGTCAAGTGGATGGGGTCTGGCTCTTTTTGGTTATTTCCAGAGACAGGACAAGGGGCAACAGGCATGAAATGAAACATGAGAAGTTCAATCTTACCACGAGAAAGAACTTAAAACTTTGTGTGTGACAGAAAACAAGCTTCCCAGTGAAGTTGTGGAGCTTTCTTCGGAGATATTCAAAACCTACCTGGATACATTCCTCTGCAACCTACTCTACGTAACTTGATTTACCACGGTATTTGGACTAGATGTTCTCCAGAGGTCCCTTCCAAACCCTACAATTATCTGATTCCGTGATTCCATAATTGTGTGATTCTGTAAGTTTCCTCACTTCTTCCTTTCCAACTCTCTGTCCCATCTCATTGGGCCAAGAGAGTAAGTGACTGTGTGGTGCTTAGCTGCCTGCTGGGATTAAACTACAAGAAGGTCTCATGGAGATCATTCACATCAATTCATTTTAGTTCTACCCAACATATACATATGAAATACATGTATGTCAGCAGAAACCTCATGAAATCCAGCAAGAGAGCTTGCCAATTTCAGCTCTTGGGATAGATTCGCCCTTGTTCTGGTAATCAGAGCTGGTCTACACTACTGCCTATCATCACTACCTCATCATTTGTCATGGAAGGAACATGTAATTGGCTGTGGCGTTGTGCTAAGTTGATACTATCCTGACCTCTAAATTCTAGTCCAAGTCTATTTATTTTATGTATTTTATATACTTTATTATTATATCCTCTGCCTTTCTCTGAGGTTTTCAATTCTGATCTTGTTCTGTGACTGACTTGAAACATAAATTTGGCCAAGAAACTTGTGCTTATGTATTCTTAATTCAGTTTACAGAATGCACATGTACATGCTGAATAACAGTAACCACAGACTTTCAAAACCAGTGGCTATATTTTAAAATTTTGACATAAGTCATACTTTAAAATCTTGCTTTCCATTCCAACATCTACAAAACAACCAACTGTAGTTACATGTAAGTATATATACTCGGAGAATGTTTGCCAGAAGGATAAATATTGTCTTTTCTTCCTGTTATCATGTTACACATTAGGTTGTAACACGTTTTACATGTTAGGTTGGATATTAGGAAGCACTTCTTGTGGAAAGGGTTGTTAAGCAGTGGAATAGGCTCCCCAGGGAGGTGGTTGAGTCACCATCCTTGAATGCGTTTAAAAGCTGTTTGGATGTGATGCTCAGGGACATGATTTAGGGGAGGGTTGTTAGTTACCGTAGTATGGTTAGGTCACAGTTGGACTTGATGATCTTTAGGGTCTTTTCCAACCTGAGTGATTCTATGATTCTACAGTTCTATGATACAGCTAACTAATTACTGTATAAGTTTTATTTTTTTTCCTTCTTCTTTCTATTTTACTAGACCGCAGCTATCCAGTTTTGGGATACAACAGATGTATTTCCCCAGAACTATGTATTTATTTGTCTGCCAAATGTTTACATTATATCTCACTCATACAGAGAGAAAAGTGGAAAATAAAGAAGAGGAAAGAGAGTGAGGAACTATACAATATAAGGAAAACGCGTATTTTGAGTTCACAGTACATGAAACTCCATTTACTTTCAAATACACTGTTACATTTTCACTGATAAAAAGTATTCCATAGGTACCATTAAAACTATAAATCTAAAATTATTAACATCTCAGGATTTATACATAGAAATAAAAAAATCCTAAGAAATGCGAACTTACCATGGGCATATGCTCTTGCTTATTTTCCTTATCCACAATTCAAAGTTCATGAGGCATAGAACGTTTACTGCATTTTTTAAGAGTGATTTAATTTTATAATCCAGATAGCATTTCTAATCCATTTGCTACAAGCCATTGTTAAAACATGAAGTTTTTACATTACATTTGTGATAAGATTATCATATTTAAAACCTGTTTTCAAAAGGCAATGTGTTCACAGAATCATAGAATGCTTTGGGTCAACCTGAAAAAGCACCTATTTTCAACCCCCTGCCATGGGCAGAGACATTTTCCACCAGAGCAGATTGCTCAAGCCCCCCCCCCCACCGCCCCTTAACCTGGCCTTAAACACTTCCAAGGACAGGAAATCCACAGTTTCTCTGGGCAACCCTTTCCAGTGCTTCACCGTCTTCCCAGTAAAGAAACTCCTCCTAAAATGTAATGTATCTACTTATCCTAGAAGAGAATCTCTTATCATCTTTCTTGTTGGTCAATTTTTGGTACTGGAAGGCCATATAAACTCTCCCTGTAGCCTTCTCTGAGCTGAACAAGCCCTGCTTCCTAGACTTGTTTTCATAGGAGAGCTACTCCAGCCCTCTCATCACTTTTGCCATCTTCCTCTGGAACTGCTCTAACAGGTTCCTGCCCTTCTTATCATGTGGACCCCAGAGCTGAATGCAGTACTTCTGGTGGGGCCTCATGAGGGTAGAACACAAGGACACAATCATCATCCACACCCTTCTGGTCGTTCCTCTTTTGATGCAGACCAGTTGGCCTTCTGGACTGCAAGTGCACACTGGTGGCTCATGGAGAGCTTGAAATCCACCAGAACCCCCAGGTCCTTCTGCAGATCTGTTTTCAATCCACTCTGTAGTCATGTCTGGGATTGCTCCAATCCAGGTGCACTGGACCTTGTTGGACTTCACGATGCTTGCACTTCTGAAGTGTCAGCTGCACCATTCAGCTTGGTGTTGACTGCGAAATCACTGAGGGCACACGCAAGAACCCACTGTCTATGTCATCAATTAAGATATCAAACAGAACCTGTTCCAGTAAGAACCCATGAAGAACATCACTTGTCATTGATCTCCACCTAGATATTAAGCTACTGACCACAACCCTTCAGATATGGCCATCTAATCAATTCATTATCAACTAAGTCATTCATCCTTCAAATTCATGTGTCTCCAGTTTAGAGACAAGGATGTTATGTGGGACCATATCATAAGTCAAGGCAGATTACATCCATCCACCAATACTATCATTATGACATAGAAGAGACACTGAAAAAATTTACTTAAACTAGCTTAAATTCTAAAGCTATTGTATTTGTTCAGGATAAGTATGTAAGTGTTGACTAATATAACCAGGAATAAATTAAGAGGCCTATTGTCAAGCCAGACTTCATCACTGGTGCAGATATCAAAATATGCACAACATCCAGAACTGGATCCAGAACTTTAAATCACTTAAAATAATAATAGTAATAGAATAATTTGAGCTGGAGTTAGTAAAAAGAAGGCAACCTAGAGGGCAATGTCTGTGCACAACTCATGAAATGGCACTTACTTTACTCCTGAAAATACTTTGCTTCCATGAAAAACTTACTTTTAAGTAGAAATCCATTTATTTAAAGTGGAATTTGTAATTCTATTAAAAGAACATAAAAATTGTATATATTGGCAGCTCTAACCAAAAAAGCTTCTGATTTAAAAAAAAAAAAAAAAAGTTTTTCACAGTTTTCTGACTTTCAATTTTCAGGTTTCACATTTTTTAGTTTTTATCGTTCTTTAAATGGGCTATCTAAATATTTTTATCATTTTTATCATTATCCCAATTCCATGTAGTATTCAAGGTATGGTAATAATATGGCAACTCAAAGGGGACTTCAGTTTAACAGTAACACAACAATCAGATTTTATTGTGGTTCAGGAACAGTTTCCAAAATAACTAAAGGAAGCAGCTACCACTGCAGAAGGAAGCGTCGGCCAGCTTTCAAGGAAGCTAACCCAAAGGAAAAATATGAAAGATATCAACACTGCTGACAAAGATTCTCATTTTGTCTCCCGAATAATAATACATTAAACAGATGTTTTCTCTGTTTGCATGACTCCCAACTCTGCAAACAGCAAACCACAAAAAGTCCCCTCACAGAAATCTTAAATAGATTCAGTAAGTTGAGGGTTAAGTAAGTAATTCCTTGTTTTCTTGCCTTTTCAATTTTTTCCACATACAGAAAACTCACCCAATTTATACATCATAGCATTAAGTACAATACCACTAAACTACAATATGCAGCTCTGAACTCCAGCCAGCACATCAGGATGCATTTCAAAAATCTAACAGATTAATGAATGAGGTAGATGCCTTTTGGCTACAGTCTGAAATGCTCTGAAAAACCTTATTTTATTTTTCTTTAAAAACTGTACTGCAACACATTCAACCAACCACATATGACTGATTCAGGCCAATAAAATAAACTACAAGCAAACTGAAAACCAAGATATACCTCAACAAGCAGGATGCAGCCTTTATGTGTACAGTTCAAGGCAGGACTGAATAAATAAATAGCAAATTATGTCCACCATGTTATCATAAACAAATGATAAAAGATTTTAACAATTACTTCACCTTGCTCATCAAGTAAACACTATATTAAATAGAACACTGCCACTGATTTACTTTCTTGGTTGTTTTTTTGTTGTTGTTTTTTTTTTAAGATCACTTATAAACTGAAGTTCCAGCACACCCATGAAAGAAAGAACATTTTCCAATGATTCTGCAAGAATTATTATTTTAATCAAACAGAAAACGCATTTTGGAAAAAGGTTTTTTTCTCTTTTATAAACCTAGAGAACTTGCATAAAAATACAAATAGTCAACAGAGTTTTGCACCCTCATTCCCCTCATAGATCACTTCAGAAACATTTGAGGTGAGATCCATCTGTCACAGAGGGACAAAAGAAATCCTCGACCAATTTCATTACCCCAAACTGACCACAAGCTTGGAAGATTTAAAAAACTTTTTCAGTAATGTTAGAAGAGTTTTTTGCAGAGCTTACAACAGAAGTGTAAGATCCAGACAGATCTGTGCATTAAGAGTAAATTACAGAGTAAATTCAGCAAGACCACAATTAAACATCGTCCTAACATTTACTGGTTTTATGTTCCCTGCAAACACTAAGAGCGAGAACTCACCTTTCATCCACTGTTGTAACTCAGAATAACAGCTTTTTCATTCAGCTTTTTCTTTATCCCTCACACAGTCCCTTTTTTCCCATTCCAGTCTTCAGAAGAAAAGCAAATCACTTCATATAAGAAAAGCTACACCTGAGTTTCCGAGTTTATAACTTAATTATCATATTAATCCGTGCTCACACTTGACAAAAAGAGCACCAAAGAGGTTAAACAGAGCTGAAGCACAGCTTAGCATTTTATATAGAAGAGGGCGCTTGCCATAGCCATTACTTGAACACTGTTTCCAGCCAGCACCCCATAAGTCCAGAGAACATAAGAGGATATTTACATGGTACTGAATCATAGAAGTCTGAATTCAGACCCAGCTGAATTAACAACATCAAATGCAGAAAATATTTTTATTTTCCTTAATACTCTATCTAAATAAGCTTGACCTAACTTGACCCAGTTAAACTTCTGACATCTAATGAGAATTTAAGGTAGCACAGCTGAGATCATAAAACAAGCATATCCAGTTGTTGGAGAATAACTCGCAGAGACTAAATCACTTTACAAGCCAGTTTCAGGCACATTTCTACATTTCTGGATGCAAAACTTATTTGGAAAATAATTCTGACCAAAGTACTTGCAGACCAATGAAAACCATTCATATCACAGGCTTCCAACAAATTCTACTTCTACTTACTTCTTTGCAAACACATGTATTATTGGAATCTAATGTTACAATATTGATTTATCACAGTAAAAATAGTATTTCTTTGCTTTTCTATGCCATTTACTAGAAGTGATAGAAATAATCAAGAAGAGCAGACTGTCCAATCCACAAGAAGTTAATAGCAAAAGAGTAACTGAACTGCTAAAGCAGCACCTGATTTTCAATCTAAGATAAATATTATGTGCTATTAACTTATAAAAGTTTGACCAACTACAGTCTGGATATGCAATATAACACACAAATGCACACACTCAGCATACTTCACACTGTTTCCACTAATTTGCTGATTCTGCTAAACAAGAAGCAATCAACCAATCCTCAGAACTATGTCACTGAAGTCATCCGTGAGATGGTGATGATCACATGAGTGATGTGTTATCCCACAACAAAGAGAAATGTGCATCATTCCCTCACTATGTCCTACTCCTATCTCTATGTTTTCAGAAAATGGTACTCACATATCCTCAGATATCAGCAACCCCACAGTGACTCTCTCAGAGCAGATACTTTCTGTTGCAACTTTCTGTATTTCCCAACTCTCCTACTTTTTATGGTGCTACCCCTTGGAAACAGTGGATATTCCAGTTTTTTTTCCATCACAAACTACAAAAACAAACATCCATTCCTGTAGGTTCAAGGATTTTTCTTTTTTAAAGAAAGAACACCAATTCAAAAACATAAAATCACAACTATTGCAACATAGAGAACACATGTTCATTTTAAAAATCCTAAATATTTGCAATAGAATGTACAACTGGTACGGGTAATGAGATACGGATAAAAGATAATGAAACACTAGGAGAAAATGCCAATTTCTCTAACCTTAAAAGCTGAAGTTGAAAGAGGCTCACTACAGTGTCATTCTCCCTTTTCCCTTTAAAGCAGTTATATCCACATTATAGGGTCAAAACTTTACTCATTTAATTAATGGACCTACTGAGTTTTTCTGATGTAACATCTCACTACTATGACTTGCCAAATCATCTCAATAATTTCATATTTCTTAATTAAGAGTAGAGATCTCAGAAGACTCATAATTTTACATAATTTTAACGTAAAGCCGCACTGGAGATAGCATGTTTTTCTTTTCTGTCTTGGAAATATACTACAAAGGATGTATTTAGTACTGAAACTAAGGACCTGTAGAAAAAACTGGCTATTACAAGCAAGTTTAGAATCACAAATCCAATATGTCTCTAAATTGAATGATTACACGTCTATAGGGGAGCTTTTAGAAGGATAAAGAAATCACTACCACATGGTATCTTGGTCCAACATCTCATATAGCATGCTACCATACTTAATATTAAAGAAAACAGAGACCATTATAACTCAAATGCAGCCGTGGCCTAAATCAAAACTGATTTGCTAAACCTTGTTGCTGTGTACTAACACTGCTCTTCCAATGTTTAAAAGATTTATCTTTATTATCATGTAAGAAGTGTCTCAGACATAGAAAATAAAAAAACAGCAAAATGCTATTTCATCCAGAAAGGTAAAGATGAAGAGCAGCAGGCTGCAGCATCAGAGCTCAATCATGAAAATAAAAAGATTTCAGTCCTTTCTCTTTACACAGATCTTTGTTGTTATTTCTTCATGACAGTAAGTAAACATTTTCTTCATGAAAAAAATAAAATTGAACTTTTGTTTTCCATTAACTTACCTCTCAGATAAGATAAAGCAACGTTTATAAACAGTGCTTTGATTGAACTTATATTCCAGTCACTCCTGATGACTGCAGTCATAGCCTTGATTTTAATTATTTATGGCTTCTCTACTCTGTTTTCAGTTATGTTTTATTAGGCATTCAAGGTGAGATTAGAATGAAGAGATTTTATTGTAACAGAGAGGGGAACAAACACAAACAGATAAAGCTGTTCTGTAGGAAGATGGATGTGTCCTGTTTGCACTGCCATGTTGAAGACCAGAATTTCAAGAAGTCTGGCTGCTCTTTTCTTCCTTTTCCAATGGTCAAACTGCTATACCTCCAGGAGGAACAAATCTGACTTAGATTCAACCTGTACATTGAAAGTTAGGGCATTCTTCTAGAAGCGCCATCACACTTCATCAGTTCTTCTATCAAATGCAAAAATTGCAAAGCCAAAATTTTGATTTTCCTATGTTTTTTTGGTCAAGAAAGCTACTTTTGAAGTAGATCAAAGTTGCTTTCCATTCAGGACTGACATTTTCATTCATGCCCTACTTAGTTCATCTATTAATACTAATGATAAATTTGATATTGCGTGTTTAAAAACACTTAAAACACAGTAAGACATCAATGGAAGTCAACCAAGCAAAGCTCTGGGAACCTGTGATTTCTCCATTAAGGATAATCACTGAGTACCTTCATTCATAAATTTATTTCTGATCTCTCAATAAAGTTTATTTTCCTTAACACACTCACAATGCAGCACCAGACAGATAGTAACCTAAGTAATAATATTTTAGCATTTTAAGTGGGTATCTGTAAAAAAAAAAATCAGAAAAAAATCAGTAATTTCTCGCATTCTTTTGTCTTCAGCTAGTCCTGGTTTGTTTGGTTGGTTGGTTGGTTGGTTGGTTGGTTGGTTGTTTTTTTTTTTTTTTGTTTTTTTTAAAGAGGGGCTATAAACACATAATTTATTGCATGAATGTCATTTCTTTCATTAACGATCCCAAAACACTGGTTGTCTATGAGCCAGAGTGGACTTTATTTTACCCTGGAAGACTCTAGGATAATTTCATTTAATTTTATAATCCTTATTTTGCAATGTTTAAATATAGCCCTTGTATATCAAATGGACTGTGAATATTGCTAATATTTTCCCTCTTCTAAAAACAGTTTGAAATACCTGTAGCTAAATATATGTGCAGAATTTTAGGACAACAGACATTTCTGTTGTTCTAGTACAATTTCATTCTGCTTGTACTGAGACAATCTCCAAAGTCAGAGTGTTCTCAGTAGAAAGGTATAAAAAAATAAAACCTCCAGCTTTGTACAAACTCAATTAAGTGCCTTGAATTTAAAGGTCTTGTCAGAGTATCTTGAATATCCACAGTGTTTCACACCCATCATTGTCATTCCACTTGTATAAATTAATACCACAAATTTTGAATCACAGAATCACAGAATCGTTGAGTTGGAAGGGACCTCCAAAGACCATTTAGTCCAACTGCCCTGCAATGAACAGGACCACTCAAAGCTAGATCAGGTTGCTAAGAGACCCGTTCAGAATAACCTCAAACGCCTTGATGGGCCATTCAACACCTCTCTGGGCAAGCCGTTTCAATGTTTCACTACCTTTATCTACTTTTCACTACTTTTATAAAACATTTCTTCCTTATGTCCAGTAAAAATCTCTTCTCTTTAGAAACCATTTCCATGCTGAATAGTCTGTCCTCTTCTTTCTTATAGGCCCTCTTTAGATACTGAAAGGTTTCTATAAGATCTCCCCAGAGCCTTCTTTCCTGTAGACTGAACAGACCCAGCTCTCAGCCCATCCTCATGCAGGAGGTTTTCCATCCCTCAGATCATTTTTCTGGCCCCCTCCTACAGGTCCATGTCTCTCCTGTACTGAGAATTCCACATCTGGATGCAGCACTCCAGGCAAGGTCTCACCAACAAAGAGCAAAGGGGCAGGATTACCTCCACTTACCCTCATCCAGACACTGAGACATTTATCATCACCCTATGGGTGTCATCTTACAATCCATTCCTTACACATCAAATGGTCCACCGAGGAAACCTGAATCTTTCCAATTTACAGAAAAGGATGTTTTGTGGGATCATTTCAAAGGCCGTACTTATGTCCAGACAGATGGCATCAATGGCTCTTCCTTTGCTGATGAACTCATGACATCATAGATGAGCACTAGGTAGGTCAAGCAGGACCTGCCCTTGGCGAAGTCATGTGGGTCATCTCCCATCACCTCCCTGCCTTCCATGTGCCTTAGCATAGCTTCCAGGAGGATCTGTTCCACTCTCTTCCCTAGCTGAAGAGGTAAGGCTGTCTCATCAGTAGTTCCCTGAGTTACCCTTTCTATCCTTCTTAAAAATGGATATGACATTGCCTTTTCTTCAGTCATTAAGGACTTTACTTGAGTACCATGACTTTTCAAACACCACTGCAATTTCCTTGGCCATTACATCAACCAATATCCTCAGCACTCTTGGACACTAAACTTTAGGAAAACCAACTTTCAGCTCTTCATGGAGCTAGTCAACAAACCCCTGGGGGACAATGCACTCAAGGACAAAGAAATAGAATAGACCTGGCAGATCTTTAAAGAAACTTTCCTTAGGGTACATGAGCTCTTCATCCCCAGGTGCGGGAAGACAGGAAAGGAAGGCAAGAGAACAGCATGTCTGACCAGGACCTGCTGTTCAAACTTGAGAGGAAAAAGAACAGCCTTTGGAAGCAGGGACAGGTACCTTGAGAGGAGTACAGACATGCTGATAGGCAGGGTAGGGATGGGGTCAGGAAGGCAAAAGCCTAACTGGAACTGATCTTGGAAAGGGATGCAAAGAACATGAAAGGCTTCTACAGGTACATAAACCAGGAAAGGAAAGTACAAGAAGGCGTACCCTACTCCCCTCCTCCCCCTCAACTCACCACTCCATGAGTAATACAGGCAATTAACAATGGACAAGCACAAGGCTGAAGTATTCAATAAATTTCTTGCCTCAGTCTTTATTGACAACTGCTATACATACAGTCCTCTAGAGGATGGTTTAGAAGGTAGAGCCGGGAAAACAATGTCCTTGCCACTGTAAGTGAAGATTAGTTTCACAAACACTTGAGGAACATGAACATCCATAAACCTATGGGTCCCAATGAAGATGCAATGAATGCACCTTCAAAACACAGTGTTTGTCAGAACTGAGAATTTATTTCCTGTAATGGTGCTTAATGATTTTTTCTGAACCTTAGTGAAGTAGTACATATGAATTTCATAAGTAAAAGAAGGAACATAGGTCTGTTGTTTACACATCCTAATTTATTTCAATTTTATTGTAAAGTGAGGCATTACTGATCAAATTACTTGTTAAAATGTGATTATCCTATACTTGGCACATCCCATCACGATAAATAACTACTGGTATCCATTCTTTTCAGGTACTGGCAGAATCGATACTGACAGTATAGCTGTAGTACATCAGCAATTATTTGTCTATAAACAACTGACCAGACTTTGAAATACCTGCTTTTGAAAGGCAATGAGGACTAAAAAACCTGAAAAGTATATATATACTTTCCTAGACAAGACCCTTCACTGAACTAGATTGGAGATGCTGTATGACTTAATCCCACTCAAATCTCTGGGAAAATGCACATTGAATTCCACTGTAAGTAGTATCTGATACTAATTCTTCAAAAGACATTTACAGAACCAGTAGATATACCATGATCCATTTTGCATTCTTATCACCTATTGAAATTATTGAAACACACAGACTAATTTCGAAGCTTCTGCCCTGCAAATTAACCCTGTCAGCAATACTGTCTGTTTAGACAGATCTCCATACAAGTTTTATAACCAGCAAAGCACAGCAATGAACAGCATATTTGCAAAGAGCTGCATTTTCTTGTCCCTCCTCTGTGTAACGTTTTCTGCTGTTTGCATTTCCTAACAGTCCACATACATCTCACTGATTCAGGAATGAAAAAAACACATTTAAATCCTTGCTTTTAGCTGTTGTCTATTTATTACAGACTGCTTCAGTTAAAGGAACAGGAAAAAGGGAGAAGAATCGAAAGGAAAAAGAAGGGGTAAGGGAAAAATCATATCTTGGGGAAATCCCTACTCATCAACTCCTAGCCCTGAGTACTAATCTAAGCACATCATTACTAAGAAAAGAGAAAAACTGACATCTCTCTGAAATGAAGTAGGGAATAAAGAATTCATCTGCAATGTTAACTGCTTTCTTCTGGGAAATGCAGTGAGACTACTTCAACTTCCATGCTAGCAGCAGAGTAGAACCAGTAGCCAAACTTCTTAATTCTAACTTTACAGTAAGTTTCTGCTACAATATGCTCTGAAAGAATCACCAGTTTCAATTCAATTTATATTACTACTTACAACTGTTCAGAAGCTTTTTTTTTTTTAATTTCAGATATTATAGCAAAACACAAACACGCCATAGAAACAACTCTCTAAATAATTAATGGTCTGGCTCTGCAATTCATCACTCCCAAAACAGCAGTCTTACTGGCATCAGCAGAACTGCTTGCATCCTGGTATTTGGCTAATGACAAACAACAACCAGGCAGTCGGCATACAGCTGGAGAATTTTTGGAAACCTCTCTATATTAATCTTCCCACAGTACCAGCACAGAATCCCCAGATGAACTCAGCAAACCTCATTCAGCTACAAAGGGATGCAAGAAGCTCTGAGCGTTTTACCAACGATTTGTAGAAGGCTGCACCATGGATCATGTGATCTCTGAGAGTACAGTGAGGTCACAGGGACAGAATTTATATACAGTCCATACATATCCCCAGTCTTCAGTTTGATCAGAAAATATCAGTTGAGTTACGTTTCCTTCATTTCTTAAGACAGGCTGCCAAATGAAGCCACTGCTGACAGTGAGAATCTGTTTAGCAATTACCTGAAAAATACTTCTCATTTTTCTCTTATATACTCACATTATTAATATAATATGTTATCATTCCTATTATTATCACTGGCTCTTGAAAAACAGTTCAAGAAAAAAGAATGCCACTGAAGTTCCCAAGAACGGTGAAGCGGGAAATAAGGGGAGCTTCAGCACTGTGCAGTCCTTCATCCAACTAAAGTGAACTATTCAGAATGCATCCACATTCAATTTCAAGGGAGAAAATGCCTAAAATATCCATAAGAACATTCCTCTATCTTTCTGCCAGTTTGATGTTAGACTTTTTTTTTTAATTTCCTGCATGTCCCTGGCATGCCAGGTCTCCCCATGTGAAGTCTCTCCAATCTGTGAAGTTGGAACCCTCACCAGCATCCTGATTTGGATGATGTGAAATTTTACGTAATGACTTATATTAATTTTAGTGAAGATTCTGCACACTCTTTCAAAACCATCCCTACAGCCAAATTTCCCAGTGACGGGTCCACACAGAATCATAGAATAGACTGAGTTGGCAAGGAACGTCAAGATCATCTAGCTCCAGCCCTGCTACAGGCAGGGACACCTCCCTCTAGATCAGGTTGCTCAAAGCCTCATCCAGACTGGCCTTGAATGCTTCCAGGGATGTGACATAGAATCACAGAATCACAAGGTTGGAAACGACCTACAAGATCATCTACTCCAAGCATTTCCTCATCACCATTGCCACAAGCACTAAACCATAGCACGCAGCACATCGTCCAGACGCCTTTTGAACATTGCCAGGGACGGCGACTCCACCACCTCCCTGGGCAGCCATTCCAGTGCCTGACCACTCTCTGAGAGAAACAGTTCTCCCTTATATCTAATCTAAACCTTCTCTGATACAACCTGCAGCCATTACCCCGCAATGGGTACATATAGTCCCATTGTACCAAACCTATTTTACTGGCTTCTACTGTTCTTCAGCTATCCTTCTGTGTGACACAATAACTGCTGTCTATCAGCCAAATAAATACATTAACTAAAATGCTACCTGAAAAGCACAAAAATGTTGAAGTTTTGTTTGTCTACAGAGACTCTATTTTACACCAAGAAGAAAAACTGAAGAGTGGAAACTAAGAGATATACTAAGTGCCTCACTGTTTTAATTTTGCAAGGCACATGCCACCTGGCAAACCTAACTCGAAGTTCACAAGGCTATGAAATAAGAGTGCATCCAGGACACCCGTGCTATGTTTTTTCTGAAACTTCATTATATATAAAATGGAAATTAAACTGTAATGGAAGTAACCACAATAAAATTTTGTAGAGTTAAGTTTCAATGGATCATTACATCTTAAAACAGAAAACATAATCTGAAATACCGCTTGGCTCTTCTTGCAGGGAAAGGCCTAAAGGAAGCAGATGTACAATGTACATATGATGTTTTTTTAAGACTTTTGGAAACAGAACAATTTATAGAGTCCAAGCAATGGCCAAATAAAGAATGACAAATAACTGAAGACTTGTTATGACAACTTCAACATAGCATCCCTGTGCAATTTTTCAACTATGTACCTGACACAATAACACTCTCTAGAACAACAGCTGCTCACTCATTTCACTGCAAACAAGACTACATGGCTGAGGATGATGACATGACCATCAATATCAACAACATCTTCTAAGCTTGTTGAGATGCATAGAACATTATCGGTGTTCCAGTTGTAGCCTTCTGAAAGGGAAACATGATCTCAGCACATGCATGCTGAGACTGCCAATAAGCTGAAAGCAAAACTGTGCTCCCAGGAAAAGTCTGCTTTCTTCAATAATTACTAAGAGGGCTCCTAAGGCACTGGAGCCTATTTAAACAATAAATGTCAGTTTTTAAACTGGACAGATTTACAGCTACACAATGACATAAATCACTTCTGAGCAGATATTTGCAATAGTTATCTCTTATTACCAATTTCTTTGCAAATATTTTCTCCAACGTAAACCACATGCAATGTAGAAAAAATAATTACAACAGGAACAAGGAGCATAAAACATTTTTGCAGAACATAACAAAAAACCTTTATGTGATTGTTCTCAAACAACTGACTTTCAATATTTATCTCCACAGACAATTTTGCTACCCTGCTTTGGAAAATCTGACAAAATGTCAACAATTAGATGCCAACCACTTAAGAGCTGTGTGAAACTTAGCAGTTTCACCTTGCAGAAGTGCAGGCAATATTTTATTTGGTGTCAATCTATATATGCTCCCTCTCCACTACATTCAGTTTGGGGTTTGAGTTTCGAATAAGGCCAAAGAGGCAAATGAATAGGCAGTTAACAGTTTCCACATTTTACTCAGTCTCATTCCAGGACCATGCAAATAAAACATTGACAGGCACATCTTCATGAATTAACAATGGAATAAGTTAGATGTTCAAGTTCAGAAAGAAATATCAGAAAGCATCTACCATGTGACTGTAAAGATTTACATTCGCCCACCATAAAAACAAACAAATAAACCAGGGTCACCATGATGTTAACTCCCTAGCACTATTACTGTTTGTATTCTACATTCTGTGAAGTGCTTCAGGCATATGTATTCATGATGCTATATAACATCCCACAATGAGAAAAATAATAATTATTAGTTTCGTTCAAAATCTTGCCATTATTTTACATCATCCCATCTGCTTCCTAATCTTTTCATCTACCTCAAAGTATCTTGGGATTGAATCTGCCTGGATCACTACTACTGCTGTCAATGCGCCCACTTCTGGTCTTTACATGGTAAAAATCAGGAGTGATCTAACAGAAATTATAGCAGGTGAAATATTTTATGAAATAGGTAACGTAAAGTCAAATGGTCCTGAAGAAAAAACTATTCAAGAAAAGATCTGACTCAATATTTCTGTTGAGAACTTACCCCTGGTGTACTTCTGTGAAGGAAATGAAAGTAAAGAAAGGTATGGAGTAACAAATTGAAGTGACTACAGGTATCATGCTTAGGGAAAAGCTGTGGGTTAGAGCAAAAAGGACTAAGGAATGAGAAGAATAAAAGAAAAAAGGAAGAATGAAGTTAAGAAGGGAGACAAGATACTGGTAGATGTACAAAAGACAGAAAAGCCTGAAATCTGAGATGCAGAAGATAAGTAGTAAGCCAAAAATTAGAATAACGTGAATATGAAAATGATGAATAAAAGGTTCATATATGGTTTGGAGACTGAGAAAAAGGAATGTGACTAAGCATGGCAGGAAACTACAAGAACATACAGAGGAACAACATAAGATTAATGATAAATGAGAAAAGATGAAGTAAGCATTGCACAGCAATGTATAGAGATTCAAGAGAAAAAAAAAAAAAGGAAGGAACTGAGAGAATAAGTGAATCTGGAAGTAAGATTTGATAAAAATAATGAGTGGGTCTAAAAATTGGTGATGAATAGCAAAGTGGTTAAAAACTGGGATAACAGGCAGGACTCAGGAGGACCTCAGGTAAGAAAAGAAGTGAAAAGTGGCAGATGAAGATGGTCCTGGGATGGAGATCTTGGTGCTGCCCCTACATGCAAGGTCATCTTACCAATCCACCACAGGTGCTGAAGGAGGCGAAGGAGCCTGGATAGCGAAGCACAGCACCACTGTAGTAACAAGCTCTCTCAGGCTGCCCTTGCGTTGTACCCTGTTGGCTTTTGCTGTCACCCCCATGTCGTTCCTCCACAGCAAAGCCAGGAGCCAGGAAGCGGCTGTCCCTCTTGAGCAGCAGATAGAGCTCCCGAGCAAAGGCCGGGATCCTCAGCAACACTTCGTCTCCATCCTCAGCCAAAGGCGGTGGTGGGGGGGCCAGTGTTGCTGGCAGCTGCGGGGTGGCACCAGAGCCCTGAGGCAGGGGGGGCCAGTGGTAAAACTCCTGAGACTCGTATTCATCTTCGGTGTCCTCCTCCTCGGCCGCCTCCCCTGCGGCCTGCGCCGGACCCTCCACCGAGGAGGAGACGGAGCGCACTTCCCGAGAGCTGCCCGTCGCCGGGCCGGGCGCCGCGGGTGCGCTGGGCGCGCTGCTCCGGTTACCGCAGCCGGGCTCGGCGCTGCCGCCACCCCCCCCGCCGCTGCCGCCCGCCGGCTCCTGCTGGCCCCGGCTCCAGAGCGCGGGGAAGACGATCTCCCACTCCTCAGAGTCCACTGAAGCATGGAGCCCTGCGGGAAGGAAGCAGAGGCTGCGCGTGAGCGAGTACCCCACGGTGCCGGACAGAAGCCCGCGGCGCACTCCCTCGGTCCCCCAGCCCCCGGACACGGCGGGCGCCACTGGGCCCCTCCGTCTGTCCTCAGGTGGGGCGGGCTGGCACCGCCAGAGGTCTCCGTGCCGCTCGGCTCAGGGCGGACTGCGCTCCCGGTCTGCCCGCAGCGCCGGGGGCGTTCCTCTTTCCGACTGTCGCCTCCATGTAGGGAGTTGTACAAAACTTTCATTTAGACAAAAAATTGGCAATTTTTTCCTGCAGCTTAAGCATATATGTATTTTAATAGAAAAACCCTAAATATATGAAAACAAAACAAACAAAACAAAACAAAGCAAACAAACAAAAACACTAACTTTGAAAATTACAGCCTTGTCCTTAGCACAGTTCGCAAAACCCAGTGACTCCAAAAGTGCAGCCAAATGCATGAGCCCTCCCAGCGGCACTCTGCTGAGCGCACGCACCGCTGGCAGCCGCGCACACTGCATCTCCATCAATACCACCACATCGCGTTATCATCACTGGCGACTCCAACGCACTGCACATACACCGTATCACAATGTGAATCACGTAAGATTCACAGCACAACGCCTCTCCGTGTTTATATATACGCGCATACACACAGCTCCACAACCAGATACACGGGGTAGCTGTATGCACGCACTCACCCCACATACACTCGGAAAACAGCACCGAGTTGGCAGCACTGCGCTTGAGCACCGGCGTCTCCCGCACGCAACGGGCAGTGGCTACCGGGGGTGGCACTTACCTGCGGCCAGCCCGCTGGACAGAACGCACAGCTGGTAGAAGACGCAGCACACGCGGCTCAGGCGCATCCTCCCACTATTCCCCATCGGCCCTGCGGGGGATCCGCGGGCAGCGCAGGACAGAGCGTGGAACCCTGTGGAGCACAGCCACCCCCGGCGAGGCGGGCAGCTCGGCAGCGCGGGCCGAGTCCCCGCGTGTGCCTGCGGGTCCGTGCGCCCTGCGCCGGCGGCAGGAGGGCTGCAGGCAGCGCAGACCGTGTGCGCACACAGCGCCCGGCGGCGGGCGGGCAGCTGCGCCCCGGCGGCGGCGACCGCGCTGCCCCCGCCCGCCGCTCACCCCCACGGGGCGGGGC
>NW_024962261.1:14063556-14160623 GCF_019238085.1 Lagopus leucura
CTCCTCTCCTCTCCTCTCCTCTCCTCTCCTCTCCTCTCCTCTCCTCTTTTTTCCATCTTCTGTGGAACATTTCTCGTTATTTGTTTTGTGCTTCCTACCAAAGAATTTTCATTTTTAAAAAATCATATCTCAGCCTGAAGATTCCTTCCACAATTACAAAACTTATATACAAATACTTCTTTGGATCTTCTACTCTTGTGCTTAATACTCATAAAGTAAGTACAGTAAAAGCATTTAAAATGCATTGGCATATACATTCACAAATCTTCAAATTCCTCATGTAGATACAACTTTATACTTCCATATATAAAATTATAACGTACCCTCTCTGTTCATTTTGCAGAATTAAAAACAACTAACATTATGGTCCACTTCGGAGACACACAAAAAATAGCTACACTAAATCACAGGTGTCAGTTTAAGCCATCCATTAGGAAATAAAAGAACCAATTGAATTGTGGAGGATTATCTTCTCATTTTATACTGTAGTCTCACACTGACAAATTCTGAAATTCAAATTTGTATAAAGCAATATCACAAATGGATTTGAGCAAAATCAAGCAATTTATGCTGAAAAAATATGAGAGTACTTTCGGAAAGGTAGCCAAGATAGAGAAACTACTTTGGCTTATATGATACCATAATACTCAGCTTAAATTATAGAAAAGAGAAAATACAAAGATTGAAGAGAAATGTTAGGTGTAGTTGCACTGAAATTTAACATAATGACATTGATAAAACATCTTGAGAAACAACACTTTGAGCTTGATTAGTAGGTCAGTCAAACAGAAAGCTGAGGAATTGCCTGGAAGATTAAGCTGATTCAGTGATATTTTCTGAATAGAGACAACTGTCTGGCTACAATAACTCAGTCTCCCTGAAATTGAAATAGAGCAGATTTATGAAGACTATAAAGAAGGAATAGCAACAGTCCAGATAAGAAGTGATTAACATATGACTGAGGATTTCAGAAACAGAAAGGTCAGTATAATGTCAAATGCAGACCACTATAGGTGGTAAATTTACAGGAAAAAAAAGAGGAAAAAAAAAAAAAAAGAGGAAAAAAAACCCCATAAAAATATATCTTTCTGGACCAGGATTATTCACAGGGACTTCTTTCATCTTAACATAAAAACTAAGAGGACTGAAGACAGTCAAATGTTGTTTAAAGAAGGGCAGCTTTAAGCAAAATCCTTATGAAATGCACAAGCTTTCCTAAATGATAAAGCTACTTTTTCCTGCTTCTACACTTCTGTATCATATGAAATGCTTATTATGTTTTCTTGAAGAAAACTGTTCATGTTGTTCAGGAAGACTACAAAGTGAGAAAAAAATTCCTTCTACACAACCATTATTCTCTTACTGAGTTTTTCTTTAGATAACAGAATACACCACATTCACTGTCAAATAGCAATACGCAAGTTTTACAGGTTTGCAGAAACTGAATCTTCAAGTTTCCTATAGTGAAAAATAAGATATGGCTGCTGTCTCAGCTGAGTAACATTAAGTTTTACGTTTTCTTTAGAAATTGTAACTTTTTTTTCTGCCAAGCTGAGATGTACCCTTGTAATGAAGAAAGAAATAACATTATTTGAGTGAAATTCCATTACAGAATGATACTGCACTTTTCTAAAATTGTACAAAAATGACAGGAATTATTTTAAAAGGCTGAAGTGCTATACAATTTTGATTTTGATGAATACACACATTATAACGAGCGCAGTGAGTTCATACACCACAACAAAAGAACAGGCAACAGAGCAAAGAAAAACAGAAAGAAACAAGCAAGAACACTAAGATAATGAATATATATGAAAATAGTGGAAGACTCACTGTTACAATAACAATGAAGATGAATGGCCAATCATTGCTGACATGTGATATTCATCCCTATATTTCTAATACAGAAATAGAACTATCTCTAGAGGAAAAAGTATGGAAGGAGGTATAACAGTGGAAAAATATGGAAATAATATAATAAAATCTAAATTCAGGAAGTTAACAAACCAGTTAAAATTATTAATTTATAAAAGAAAAACAACAGTGTCTAACTGCCAGAAATAAATAGCATCAATAGTACTTGGAAATCCTTGTTTTATTAGCAGACATACAAACCTACAAACTAATGTACACCATCATGTGCTTGGCAGTCAGATCATAATGGATTTTTGAAATATATAGTCGTACTAGCTCATACTCAGAATTGCATATCTCGATGTAATAAAATTACTTTTGATATAGGTGGAAATTTTCTTTTGTAAAATGCAATTTTAAACACTTTAGTCAACAGGAATGTAGAAAACATACACTAGCAAATGTGTAGTTGTGCGCTGTAATTTTCATAAATAACAGTATGTGGCATCAAGTCCTTGGACTACCTGCAATTCAGTACAGAGGACATTCTTCCATGTCCATGTTGACAGCTTCTAACTGATAACACTAATAACAACAATTGAAAAGGAGAGGATACAGTACAGCTTCCCTATTCCATTTGCAGTATTTTACTTTGCAGTCTTATCATATGATGATGCTTTATAATCATGATCATGATCACTATCAGAAACTACTGAGATTTCTGGGCTGTTGCACCTTTATAAAAAATGGTCAGTCTGATTTGCCACTCCTGCTGAGAGAAGCCCACATGAAGCAAGCTGCTTTGGCCATGAGTGAGCTTTCACCATGCGAAAACTGGTCAGAGCTTTATGAGGATGCTTCATTGAGCACTCAAAGGTATAGCAGAAGTGTACTGTCGTAGTGTGACACATCCTCAGTCATCCATTTTACTTTAAACTCTACTCCATTTTTTTTTTTTCATAAAACATTGATTTTATAAAAGAAACAAAATCTAAAACCTAAGTTGCTGGTAATGTAAACTCCTGCATCTAGCCATTCTTTGCATCATTTTTGAAATAGCGGTATTAACACACATATCTGTTCTTATATAAACCACAGTGAGAATTCTGAGAATACATAGTTTGTTTTACCTTGACTGTTTCAACTGGCAGTATTACTCAACCACTGTATATAATGCCACATATTTCATATTTTAAAACAAGAGGAAAGATCCTACAGGTATCATGTTACATTAAACATTTTGTGTTAATGACTGTCCCATTATCATCTTGCCCTTCCTTCAGCTGAACTGAGTGACACTGCTCAAGGATAGATGTATCAGAAAATTCTGCTCTGAAATAGCATCTTTTCATACTGTCATGAAAAATAGAGTGGCTGTAGATTGGAGTAGCCTTTATGTAATTGCTGCACCAGTGGTATTGGATGCAAACATCCCTATGGCTATATGCAAGCCAGGCAGACCTAACACCAAATTTTCCCCCTCTTCATGCCTCAGTAGCTGGTCTGAGAAAAACTCACTCTATCACAAGCACAAGCTGTAGCAAGAGCTGTTCTCAGTATCCTAGGCCATCACCAGACAGTTTTGGAGCCAGTCTCTCTGGTTCTCACTCTGTATTGAAGAAGGTCATGCATGCTGCATGACTGATACCATCTCAACTTAATCTTCTTGTAAGTTCAGTGAAGTTAGGGAGCACATATCTCCTTGCAGAACAGGGCTTTGCATCTGTTTGAAACAGTGTGGTTTCAGTCAAAACACATGATGACAGCTGTCTGAAGAATTTTTACATCAATCCGCTCACTGACTACTTAAAGCAGAAGCTGTCAGTACAAAATGTACTACACTTTTGTTCATGAATAAATAACAGGGGGACTGCCAATTAAGAAGAAAAAAAAAACTAAAAACCAGTCCTGGTGAAGCTCTCTTTCTCCTTGTTTCTCGTTCCCATCAGTATCTTAGTATCACTGTAATCACTCTGCTATTTGCCCTGCTATTTTTTTCTGCCATATGATAACCTTGATAACAGGTTTCAGCTCAATTCTGTCCTTCTTGGCTCATGATCATAGAAAACCTGCTTGGAGCAGGAAAAAAAATGGCTTCCAAAGATTAGCATTGCCACTTTACAGACATTCTGAGCAATACCACAAGCCAGAGCCCACAGGCCACTGAAAGGAATCTCAAAGCAAAGATCTGTGTTCTTGTCTTCTGCCTAATTTTAACAGAAACAGGCATTTCCTCTGACATGGCAGCTGAGCTGCAGCTTTGTTTACATAGGATTCTTTGAAGTTGTCCCTGCTACTCTATTTTTTTAATCTTAGTTCAGTTTCAGCTTTGTTCATTAAAAAACCATCAGTGTACTATTGTGTTTGAATTCTGACTTAAACAGGCCGCTTGGGGGTACTGTGCTGTAAAGCCAACAGAGCAAGCAACATTAAAAAGGCAGACATAATCTCATTCTCAGCCTACATTTGCAGAAGGACACCTGGAATATAAATGTGTCTGGACAGTACCAGGATTGTTGTGATTAATTGCCAGCTGTTGTCTGTAGGAGATAGATCTGTACTATGAAACCAGGAGAAAGTGTTCCTTGGGGCCTGCAGTCCTGCTCATGATCAGACAGACTAGGGCAGGAGTGCAAAGAAACTCATAAACAGAAATGTATCTTTTCATAGGAGAGGTGAGCCAAATATTGATACACTGTTTATTTGCTCCCTTGTCATGGCTACTCACAATTAAGAGATTATGCAACCTGGTTTAATTGCTAGTGTTTTTCCATTGCTTCCACATAGAAAGCATTGCTAAACATAAATTCAATTAAAACTCAGAAGTTGTGCTAATTAAACATAGAAATGCCTCAATTTATGAAGTCTTTTCTGCAAAAGCAATGATTCAGTTTTCTCAAATATAAGAAGATAGAACAGGAAAGATACTCTTGCAATATTATCTGATTCTTTTTCTCTGCAAAGATCCTTCTTAGCTTGTCCCTTTTTATGACTCCAGGTAATCTGCAAAATCTTGTTTTTTGAATATTTTTCTTATGTATTGAATTCCCAATCAATCTTGCCTCATGACAAGTTTGCACTCGTTTGGTTTTCCTACGTATATTCCTGTCATCTGTCTTGATGATTGGTAGATGTCAATTACTGTGGTTTTTTTACATACACAGGATATGTGAAAGGTTTTTCAGAGACAGCATTAGAAAGACGTTAAACTTCAAAAAGCTGTTTAACAGCCAGATAGTGTGAGCTTCCCTGTAGTTCTGACAATTACATACAAATGAAGATTTTATTTGAATTCCTTCATCTGTATATTCAAGCTTCCATCTGGATACTCTACAATCTTACTTTTCATAGTTTTATGCTATACTAATTTAAATTTTAATTTGTTTCAATCAGTGACAGGATGATGATTTAAAGATTTAGAATATATTTCAGGATCAAGTTTGCTTTTCCAGTTTAGTTTCCTACAAGTTCTCATCCTTTCACTGACTTGAAATTTTTTATTTCAAGCTTTATGTATTTTTACACAGTAGCTTCCAATAAGTCAAAACAGTGGTATTTCCCACTGGAAGCTTTGGGGGCACATTTCCTGAAACTTGCCCTATCTCTACTGTGTGTACAGACGAAGCTAAAGGTAAGGGGCACACAGGGTCCAAATCAGCCTGCCTTATCACCCAGCTCATATATCCACAGCTGTGGTCATGGTACTTCGCTCAGGCTGGAACTGCATTTCTGCCAGAAGAGAACTTCAGCAAGCATTCTTTAAAAAAAAAATAAAATATATAACAAAAAAAAAAATCTCAACTTTGCAACTCAGTTCCCTTTTGTGAGACAAATACGATATAATGCAGAGTTTATTAATTATCTTAAACTCATCCTTTAAGAAGAGTCAGTGAAAGCAATTGAGTAGACTGTGCTTCATGATTTTGACATTCAACAGGTTGTGTTTTGTAGCTTTCTGTGTAAGACAAAACATTTCCAAACAATTCCTAGTATTCTGTATAGAATGTAATGTTAATTTCAGTGCCCTGGCTATCTGCTTGTCAAAATTAATGGGAGTTCTGAGTAGTAAAGGTACTTTCTCAATATCTTTCTTGTAATAAATATACATACTTGTACATTCATGTCCCCTTGCACAAAGACAATTCCCTGGAAACAGCATCTCTAAATTTTTCATGGTACTTTTCCTGCTGTGTTGCATAGTGACCAGAAATACAAATCATACTGAAAAAGGCTGAACAGCAGCAGCTACTTCTGCTTCCTTGCTACATACTATAGATAGTTCTCTGTAACCAGCACCACATGTCCTGGATTGAACCTCAGTACAATTCCAGCATTCTTAGCTCTAATGGAGAGAATGTGTTAATTCATCTTTTGTTTCATGGTTTGGGATGCTCTTTTCCCTTTTAGATTTTCAGTCAATTTTCAGGCACTTTGAAGATTTCAGTTTCTATTCTTTTACTGCAGTTAAACTCCATATATAGTGCTTGACTCAAAGAAAAAAAAAAAAACAAAACTTTCAGCTTTCAGACTAAAGAACCACCAAAAATAGATTAACCAGAGTATTTGCAGCATACTCAGGCTTCTGAAATATTGAAGTCAGTCATAGATTAGCTTGCCATTGCCATTTAAGGTAATTTCATTCATTTAGATTCTGTGTAAACTTTCATAAAATATTTATTCACATATTATTTAAGCACAATTGTCCACATGAAGTTGCCCCTTCTGACCCAGCAAGATCAGATGATCTCTGATATCAGATATGTGCACGGCTTAATCACTGGCTAGTGTAAACTGGATCTGGAAAAAAACTTATTTTGAATGAATGAGAGCACATAACTCACTGTTGATACATGATTTGACAGGAGATTGTCACTTTCTGTCCTGAGAGCCAGCATGTGTTCTCTGGTGGTAGTGTTCTGATGTTGACGCACATATATTTATGATGCTAAATCTATCAATACCAGTTTAGTTGCAGTTGTGAGCTGACAACTGGACTTTGGCTTTGGAAGCTCTGCTGTATTTTTTGCTTTAATGCCAGACACTGTTGTCAGGAAAAGCTCAAATAAGATGACATAACTCTAAGGTTTGGCAGATGTACGGCAGATTATACCTTAAATCTCAGAGGTTGGGAAAGACGTCAGAATGAAAAAGCTGATTTTCATACAGATCCACAGTGAGGAATTCAGATTTCTGGAAGGCTTAAAAATGCCAACATTACTTGGAATCTGATAGCTGAATAAATATATTATCCTGTTTCTTTTTATTTAATTCATCATTTCAGTACGACTCAGGAGGCAATATGTGCCATTCAGAAGGCATTTTCTTCATGCTAATTGCAGATTCTGGAATGACAGAATCTTTATTGACACATTTCCTTATCCATGTCACAATAATCAATACGATGCACACAAAATATTTTTGTTCTTTTCTTTTGCCACTCCTTTTCCTGTAAATACAAGAAAAATCATTTATCCATTGCATTTTAGACTTTGTCACTGTATGAATGCTTTACCATTCATTGTGTGAATGTTTTAGCGCTGTCTCTGAACATTGCACAGTCACTAGGTACTGCACCAAGGTAGAGTGCTTTTCCTTTGTGACCCTCACCACTATTGTAGCCATGTTTGCTGAAGGATTAAATTTTTGTGGTTGTGCATTATACCTTAAGCACTGATTTATTGACTTTATTTTGAATACTATCCCGCAATGAATTGCAGAGGAATGACCCAGGGCTTTGTATACCAGAGCACAGAAAGAGAAACATGATTTGGAGGGGTGAGAAAAAGGGTACATTTTCACTGTACATTTTCATCCTGCTTTGCATGTTGAAGAAAGAAGGCGTGGATTTGCACATCAAAAGCTTCTAAAACATTGTGAAAACTAATTTCTGACCAAAAAAATTGTCTTTCCATTTAAATAGTGAAATTTGAGCCCAAGTAATATAATGAACTAGGCTTTAGAGTAGAGGAAAACGTGTAATTTAAGTGATTAATCTCAAAGTTACCTACAGTCGAGCCTGAAGTGTAGTGAAAACTTTCACTAAAGTTTAATCTGTAGTGAAATATTAGGGAAATATTAGGTTTAATGAAGAGTGTGTATTTTAAGGAAAGAAATTGCATGAACTCTTCTCTAGAGATAATCTGCCCGGCTCTTTTTAAAATGCCACATTACAAAAAGAATAACTTGTGGATGTGATCTTGAAGCTGATTGTGTAATACTAACGGCAACCACTAGTTTCCCCCTTTTTTTAATCAGTTCTGTTTATGATTAAGGTAGTTGAAGTACAATGTATAGCATCTGTTTTCTTTTCTTTACAGTTGGAATTACATAATTGAGTCTCCATGAACTTGATGTTTACATAGCCTTATACAATTTTAAAATCTATGGTACAAATGCCATGTAAAATACGTGGTATTTGGTTTTAGGCACAGTGTTATAGCAAAGATTATACAAAGACTATGGTGCATGGGAACGAAGATCCTAGGAAAGTGGTAAAGCTATTAGAGATAATTCTAAATGTCAAACAGTAGGATTTAACTAGGTGACAAATAAGATATTAAACAGGCCCCAGTCTTTGCAGAGATTTGACATTACTTTGTAATGGAAGGAGGACTGCAGACATGAATTGAGTTCAAAGGTTTCTAATGGAGGCAGGGTGGGGGGGATTCCATAGTCAGTAAAAGTCTGTGTGGTTTCTGATTTAACCCTTCAAAGGCAAAAGATCTGCATGAACTAAAAATAGAAGAAATGTAGACTATAAAAAAAAAAAAAAAAAAAAAGAGCATACATATATGAAATAAACCATTTGCTTCCCCTTTTTATGATAGCTTATTCAATTCCTTTTACTACAATGTTTTTGTCATATTTGCATCTTTCCATAGTGTATTACACTTGATAAGCTAAAATAAAAGACATATATTTCCAACCTTAAAGAACAACAATTAGAAGAATTTACATATCATTTGAGTGAGAACAAAAAAAAGAATGATGTCTGAAACAAAAAGAAACCAACTACCTTCAGCAATTGAGTGTGAAATTCTATTTTATTTAAGCTCACTTCCATATCAACTTGTAAACTTCAGTATTTTAATTGCTATGAAACCACATCCAGTTGGCCCCAGATTAGATTATTGTTGAAAAGACTATAAAATTCACTGTTTTTCATCCAGAAAAGCCAGAAAATATAAAATCTGATATCTATTACCGATAGTGTTGGGCATTTAGTATAGAGAGTTCAAGGATGAAAAAGAATTGCCATTTTCCATCCTCTGTTTCTAGACTGATAAGAATATAGGAACAATTCTCAGCAGCTCAGGGTCAAATATCTCATACAGTGGCTCACAGTCAGCTAGTTCTGCTACTGAATTCTGCATAAGGAGGCACAGTGGTCTCTTTCCTAACTTACTGGGAAGCCCTGCAGATTATATTTAGCAAAACTAGCCTCTTATTGAAATATGAAGTAAATTACACACAAATACAGAAAGAAAAAACAGAAAGCATTTTAACTTTTCTAAGGAAACAATAATCTTCAAGTTGTTTTCATCTGAAGTTAGAATTTAAAAATCAGAAAAAAACTGAATCTTAAATGAGGCTTTTTAAATCTTCATTTACAAGCATCCCAAATGAGTTTCATTAGCAGCTGTAATGTGGATGAGAAAAGAAATGTATATATGTAAACTAGTTATCCACTGGATTTTAAAGATTATCGTACAGAAGTTATTACAGAGATTCATCAAGTAGTTGAGGCTGGAAGGCCCTACTGGAGAACAACTAGATCAATCTCCTGCTGAAAGCAGGACCAGTCAGACCAGAGTTCTTACAGCCGTGTCCACTCAGGCTTTGAATATCTTAAATGATAGAGATGTTACGAAATATTTAGTAAGATGCAACAGTGCCTTGAGGCACACAAGCACTAAGTACGTTTTCTTTCTTGTTACTGAATGGCTGGTTTCCGCCCGAACAGAAAACTCACTCTTTCCTATCCATAACAGCTACATTGATCTTCAATGAACAAATCTCAAGTCTCTGTGGATATAAGAGAAAACATTTCTAATTTTGTCTGAAAGCCACTTCTGAACTCCAGACAGCATCCTGAATGCATCACCTAGGGATGGCAAGAATTGTGCATACTTCTCAGAGAAGGAAAGCGTTTGCCAGTGACAAAAACAAGGTTCCAAAATAAAGTTATTCCAAAGAAATTCTTCTACAAGTACAATGGGAGTTTATGAGGTCTTGTTTTGCCATGGAGTACAGTAAACAAAGCATTATAAACTTTCCATAGGTATTAGCCAAAGCTACACTCAGCCACTTCAAGGATGAATTACTTGAATGAATCAGTAAGGCAAGGAAGCTCCCAGAGTCTCTTGAGAGGCCTTTGCAGATGCACCTCAGGTGATCCATAACATCAGTAGCATATTCACCAAACCCTGACTAATATTTCAGAGAACAATTCTCTCATTTGGAATAATACAGATTGCAGCTTGTAGGTGTGAAATGTTTTCTAATAGCATCCACACTGAGTACACAACCAGAATCCCAAGAGCTTAGATTGTTCTCGTATCCTGACCACCTCCTTGAAGTCTGATTTGTGGCACATTATTGTCTTGTCTCCTGGGCAGCAAGGGCAAAATGGAAATGTCACATCCTTTGAAATGAAACACATCATCCACACAAGAAATTGCTCTTCTGACTCACATGGAGCAGAAAACTAAATTATGACCTTTACTCTCATCTGTTTCTCCTGCATCATGCTCTTCTGTGTAGGCTGGTACATCGTTGTCAGTAATTTTCCATTCAAGAACTGCAAAGATGATGATTTCTTCTGTCTTCTCCCATGATAACTTTCAGGCTGAAACCTGAAATCATACTATTACAATATGGGCAGAATACAAAAAGAAATACAGACATACACAAAAGAAAATGATTTCTCCAACAAAAACAAGAAGTGATAGGATGTGTTCAATTTGCAATTTCATCCTTTTTTCTGAAATTTAGACCCGAATACCTGGTAGTAGTAAATTTTTTTTTTTCTCAGTACTTTAAGAGTAGTTATTCCGTGATCATTATTAGCTATTTCTTTTCTTTACATGCTTTTTCTTTTGTAACTGACTCTTGTTTATATGATATGGACACTTCTAGTACAAGACAAAAGGAAAAGTGGGAAAAAAATAGATGATTTCAAATTAATCAAGATATACTAAATTTTAGACTCTTACTATCATACAATTATTACAGAGCTAGTGGAATTCTCTTTTAAGATGTAGATTTTTAAAACGTGTATTCATTTTTGTGCAAGTATAAAAAGTATATATTTGCAGCACCTCAGCTGCTAATTGTTCCCAATTATAAATGGGTATGTAACATTTTTAAATTGTCTGCTAATCCACGGGGGATGTAGGTGAGTCCACTGCAATTCTTGATCTTCATTATCTGGGTGGTAAAAGTCACACCAGAAATTCATAGAAGACAATTATATAGCAATTGTTTTGTACTGAGGGCCATCTGATCTCCCTGAAAATACCTGCATGTTACATATGTTGCATATTAAGTTTAGAATAAATTGAGGCTAGTAATCTTTCCTATCTCTCATTCAGAAAGACACTCAACAATGCATTTGTTTTGGAAATAAATCATATATTTGCCATTACAGAATTCTTATCCTCTTTTTTTCCACAAGTATGAATGTCTTGAGAAGCCATCTACTCATCCAGATGGGATCTAGCTCTTAGCTGGGAGAAAATGTTATTTCCACTATGAGCTAAAGAGACCAAAACAGGAACAAAGTCTCTGCACTCTACAGAAAGATCTGTATCACAAATCTTCAAATCTTGTTATTTTACATGAGATTTCACAGACCCGTTTTCTTTCAAATGAAGAAATTATTATGAGACTAGTGAAAGGAAGACATGCTGCATGGGTGACAGGTGGCATCCTGGCCTGTATCAAAAACTGTTGCTAGGTGGAACAGGGAGGTGATCATCACCCTGTACTCAGCTCTGGCAAGTCATCACTCAAGTACTGCGTACAGTTTGGGCCTCTCACTACAAAAATACATCAAGGCCCTGGAGTGTCAGGAGAAGGGCAACAAAGCTGATGAGTGTCCTGGAGCACAAGTCTTACGGGGAGCAGCCAAGGGAACTGGGATCATTTAGTGTGCAGAAAAGGAGGCTCAGAGGAGACCTTTTCGTTCCCTACAGCTACTTGGAAAAGGTCGTGGTGAAGTGAGGGTCAGCCTCTTCTCCACTGTAAATAGCAGAAGGACTAGAAGGAATGGCTTCAAGTTGTACCAGGAGGGGTCCAGTTTGGGTACTAGGAAAAACTTGTTCTGGAACAGAAACAGGCTGCCTAGGGAGGTGGTGAGGTCTCTAGAGGTGCTCAAGAAATGTTTAGATAATATACTAAGGGATGTGATTTGGTGGGGAAATATTGGCAGTAGGTGGATAGTTCGACTACATAATCTTGAAAGTGTTTTCCAGCCTGATGACAGAGGTAAAGTCATCACAGTTACATAGTCATTCTGAGTTCTTCTAATTTACAAAAATCCAAGTTCAGATTTAAAATCTTAATATTTAAAAGCCTTTAATATTGGCTTAATGAAAACTGTGCATGTTTTAGTATTGATTTTAGTGTAAGAAGTTTATAAAACTTCTTAATAGGATAGGAACTTTGAAAGGAAAGTCAAGATACACCAGATGGCGTTTGGATTAGCTGTCCTAAACAATTTTTTATTGTTATTTGGTTGATATCATGAATTTCAACAGTTATAACTAGTGGATAATTCTTTACTTTTGTACAACAATACTGCTTCTGGAGTTTTGAGCTGCCTGAAGGCTACGAGAAGCAGACTCTGTAAGAATAAAACAGCATATCTTAGAAAGAAAAAGTATCTATGTATCAAATTTTAGAGACAGAAGTTCATCTTAGCAAAAACTTCTGTAAAGTAGACTTTTTTTTGTATCAAACATAGTTCTTCTGTCACACAAGGGTGGAAAAGAATCAAAAATACAATGCAGAGAGAAAAATCTCGATTAATTAGTCCAGAACATTCAAAATATTCAAAGGACAGACAGTGATATAATGAAGATGCTTCACAGGAGAAGGCGTAGATGATGATTCCCTTCTACAATTAATCTTTTTCAACATTCCTCCCAACTTCAACTTAATGTGTCTTTGGCAGTCCATACTTACTCCAGGGTATCCTGGTGTCCATGTTGGTGTCCATGCACCAACCTTGGCTTAGATAAAAACATCCAAAATGTCTGTCCCTAAAACTGGGCAGAAGTAACTCTGCCACCTCCATCTCAACAGTGTTGATAAGAAGTACAAATTTGTCAAATCTGAAGTTTTGGTGATTTCGGCCACATGCCAATCTGAAATAAATGCAGCCTGGGGTCAAACTGTCCAACTATGGTAAATCCTAGGGAAAAAGGCATTGCTCTGATCAGGAAGGTTTCATTAAAACCTGTTGACTAATGGTGTTTACACTTTTACTTATACCTAAGATTTTCCTTATAACTTTTATGAAACATTCAAGAAATCAAGCATGAATGTAAGTTCAGTTATGAGAAATACACAGGAAGCTAAAAACCTGCCAATTTTGACTAAAGGATCAGGCCCAGTGGTTTTACAAATGTAGCTAACAAATCCTGAAGCAAACATCTGTGGTATAAAGTAGAAAGGACTGGGATGGGAGAAAGAGGAAAGAATTAATAAAAATACAAAAGCAAGATAATTAGATACATTCATACAGACAGATGTGTTCCCTCTTCTGTTCACAAATGCTAAATATAGTTCGAATATTCATTTGAAAATCAAATTTATCTTGTCTATAAAAAAAGTCCCAAACTACTTTTGATTGGGAAAACATCTATTACGTTAATTAAAATTTGTGGTGTTTTGAGTACTGGTATTAATTAAAAAATCCATTTTCCATACCTAGAAGCTCTGAAAACAATGTTTTACCATGGAAATATTAACACAATGCAAAACACAATAGGACCAGTTCTGCTTTTAGACATAAATGATTCATGCTGCAGTGAGTCACAGTTCTGCATAAGGGAATTGCTTTCCTGGCTCCATCACTGCTCAGTTTATATCCTAAAACATTATACTTGACTGTTCACTGTTATATTACCTTGCATAACTAAGGTTATTTTTGAAGACTACCAAATAACCTACAAAGCCATTTTGTTTGTTGTTTTGTGCTGCAAATATAGGTAGCAATGTCGTACTTCATCAGTAGTGTCTCGTTGTAGTTAAGAAGATTAGGTCAGTGTGCCATGTGGTTAACCTCAAATTCCCTCAAGGAAAACACTTCTTTATAGTAAATATATCTATAAGGCTGTAATTACTTGGCCTTAAATTTTTAAAGCCTTAAATACTTCAGAGTATTTCAGCTGTACTTCCTTATGCTTATTTGTTATTTCTTGCGGTTTATTGAGAGTTAATTGCCTGATGCTGTGCAGACATAAAGATACTGACCAAAGAATTAACTTTTTTTTGTGAAGTTCCCTCTTTTGTGCAACAGAATATTGATTGTGATTTTGAGTTTTCATATAATCTGTAACTTAAACTGAACTGGGAATCTGTATACAATTTTCCATGATGACCACATGCAAGCAGCTACACAAAAGGCATTTATTTCAAGCTGATAAATAACTTGTACTGTCATGAGCTGGAAAACAAGGAATTCAAATGCCATAATCCCATGCTGTCCCACAGCTACAAAGAAAGATAGCTTGTATCAGACTCACTTCCAAGCAAAAATTTAGATTAAATTTCAAGGCTACAGCTGATTTCTAGTCATTATTCTCCCTGATCTCAAGGCAAAAGTCAATAGAGTTAGATGAAGGAAAGAGCTTGCCAAACCATTTGCAATTTAAGTCATTTTCAGTATCGCAAAGGCACGCTGGAATAACTTGCTGCTAACCAGGTCCTTCTCTGAATGGTCAGAATGAACAGTTACTTGTTTGCTGATGTACCATCTTTGCTTCAGAGTTTTCTATGTGCAACACCAGGAGTTCAATATTGTTTCAACCTAGTGACTGGGCATTTTGCCAGAAAAGGAAAACCACAGTGATTTGTATGATATGTAGTAGTTTACGGAAATACAGTCATGCCTTTATAAACAATATGCAATATGACAGTCATGGTTGTTCACTGGTTCCTGTTCATCATTAGAATTAGTAGGAAAAACTGCTGAGGAGAAAAGTTGCCACGTGGTGGATTATCTGTTCCTTGAAATCCTGAAATAAATGAATTTACTTTTCTTAGCATTTAGACCTTTCTTTAAGGGGGGAAAAAAAAAAAAAAAAAAAAAAAAGAGAAGTTTCAGGCAGCCAAATGCGTCAGGCAGATGTGGCTGGAGAAAGTACCTGTGGTGCCAGCTGGATTTGTACTAGCATTCTTGGAGAGACAGAGGACACAAATGGCTGCTTTGAATTTAATATATCTTATTTCCTGCCTGCTGGTGTTACTTATGAGACATTGCTGTCCACTCTGCTATGCCCTCCAAATGCCTTTTTTTCTCCTTTCAGTTTTTTTTCTTCTTCTTTAATATGGACTTTTCATGAAATTAAATAATAAATTGTTGCCTTAAACACTTGGCTCCAGTTATTTTGGTTCTTAACCAAAGACAGAAAGCAGTTCATGGTAAAGAGTAAAGGCAAGTGGCTAACACATTTTAAAATATATTTTTGGCAATGAAGAAATTGTGAAATAGGTTTTTACTTTTTTTTTTTTTCTGAAATAAAGCTTTTCATTAGAGCTATTATAATGTTTCTGTCACCACTACTCTTATGCAGCTTGTTTGCAGCTCACATCATAATTATATAATGTAAGACCTCTGGTGACATATTTCACAGATTATCCAAAAAATTATTTACACAAACCAGCAAGCTTCAAGGTAAAACTGGTGGACTTTAGTCTTATTTAGGTGTCAAAAACTCTGCCCAACCATCCCAGCGTGATTTAACACTGCTGCCAAAATGCACTGGAGATAACCAGAGCATAGTATTCAAATGGTTCTTTATATAACCACATATATTAGAGTATGAGGCTTCCCAGTTTAGTGTGTTCGTATGCAAGTATTTGTACATATTTAGGCTCACATACATGATCATATGTGTTTTGGATGTGTGCCTTTTTTGGTATATTTTAGATACTATTTACTTCCTAACAGATAAATTGTGCATATAGTTTAAGTTCATAGTTTTATAGTTTGAAAACTGTAATTTGAGTGCTAGAAAGTGACTGATGAACCCAATATTTAATTTCATCATTTAAGTTGTTTTACAGCAAGGAAAAATATAGCTGGTGAAGTTTATATACATGTATATGCTTCATAAAATAATGGAACCTCAGTGCCCTGCCCTACACAGCCACATCCTCATTACTGCATGATCCTCACCACAACCAACTCAAGGTTCCTATCTATGTTTTCCTGGTCTGACAGCCAAGGAAGAAATAGCATGTACTGTGACTTGGAGAAAATTGCAGGTATTGCAACTGACCAGCAGCTCTCTGTGAGTTGACTGCCTGGCTGATTGTTGTTCCTTGGCTGCTGGATGAGCCTAAGCAGAGCAACTCAACTTTGATGGATGAAACAGGTCTTCACCCTGAATTATGTCCCTGGGCAACATTTTGTGCAAGCCAATTGAAAGAGCTTAACATCTTTGAAACCTCAGTGTCTTCATCAAATTTTGCTGAAACTGTCTACATTTGGGCACTTAATGGCATGCAATATTGCTCAAGGACGCAATGAACAAGCTGGTGCAGCAAAGAAAAAAAGTCTTTCTTCAAAGAGAGACAGTTCTAAACACAAAGGCAGTAAGGAAGGACATGCAGAAATATAGTCACATGGCTTCAATAATTTGGAGGAGCGACAAAAGCGTATAGAAAATTCCCCAGGCCTCAGTCAACATCCTCCCTGGTGTGCAGACTCCATGGATTGATTGCAACAGTAAGTCAGAATTGAATGGGTAGATTCAGCCTTCAAGTTAAAAAATGATCACCTAAATTTGCAGTTAATAGTTGCACATTTGGTTATTATTTCTTGACTCTGCTTGTGCAAAGCTGACAGGAGTTCACTCAAATTTACAGTGAGAAGTAGTAAAACCCTTTGGAAAGTGTATCCCATCCCAAATATTTCATAGTGAAGTTTATGGATTTTTTGCCCTCTTTTCTTACATAACACCACTGGCATTTGACAAGGGGATTTACTTCATGAACTTTTTAATTTTACTTTGAAATGCATTTACTTTGGTATACATTCTCTGATACGTACCCTCACACATATGCAGATGAATGCACAAAAGGTGAAAATACTTAAGTTATTTAGATATCCAGTTTATTTGAGAACCTGCTGTAACTTCGTAGGTACAAATTAGATAGATTCAAGATTTCTGTGTATTTTTTCTGTCAGATTATACAGGTCTCCAAAATCTAATTTTTGTGTGATTTTTAACATACACATTGCCTTTAGGTTACTGGGAGAACAGAACCATAAAGCACTATCTCAGCAGTCCTTTCACGTATATTTCAGTCTATATGCCAAATAAACACATTTTTTTCTTTTGTTTTTCTAGTGTACCAATTTTCACACAGCTGAAATCCCAATCATCTGAAAATTTTATGTACAGAAATATGCTATTAAAAGGAATTCAGAAAGCACTTGCAAAAAATGTTTCCCTATCATGAGCAACCAATTCATACTTGTAACAGCAGACTTTGAAAACCAGGAGTGAAATCAAAGAATAATAAACAATAAATTATCTTCAGAGAGCAGCATATCCAAACCTGCTGTTGTGATAACAGTGCTGAAAGTTTGTACTAGTTTTGACATCAGAAATAGACAGCAGTCAATTTTTGTATTAATAACTTCTTATTAGGATGCTTAAACTGTATGCTAATATTTTTTATCCAAATTTCAAATGACAGGCTTTTTTGTGGTTGCTTTTTTGTTGTTTGTTTTGTAATTACACTTCAAAAAACAGAAACTGAAAAGAAATATGTAAACTGCCTAACATACCGATTAATCCTTCAGAGAATATCCTATGATTACTGCTCCTTTGGAAGAGTAGTCTGCTGATCTTTGTAGGTGTCTCTGAAAGTAAATACTCTGAAAGATTTCCATGGAAGCTACAAGAGATAAAAAGAGCACAGAAACAATTTGACAGAGCAAATTCCCAGATACAAAGCACTATTTTTCAGCATAATCACCACCATTAGCTATGCATTTTCACCAGTGATGAACAAGAACCTGTGTGCCATGCTTGTAATTATATAGATGTATAGAAAACTTGTCTTTCACAGCGCTGTCACCGAAGTTGAAAGGCACCACCCACTGCCTCACTGTGCCTCACATCCACTGATTGGCCTCCACAAACATTCAGCAAATGTCAACGAGTGTTAGTGGGTGCCATTTTTTCCTCATGGAAGTATTCAGTGACACAGTTTTTCTTCATATGCACTTCTATGTCAGATGCCGTTGTGTCAGACTGCCCCTCTGCTGCCATCTGTCACATGGCAACAAAATGTAATGCGATACTAGGGGGAAGATTCAATCTCTACTGTCATATCACCAACATCTGGATTAAAACATCATGGGCCAAGATACTAAAACGACAGGCACAGCTTTCAGAGCAGCCCTTATACAGTCAGATCAGTTCAGTTCCTAAGTGATAGTATTTAGACCTCTTTAATATGCAAAAGAAGGATAAAAGCAAATAAACAGTTTTACAGCACTGGTTTCTGACCTTTTCATAGCCTGAGGAATAAAAATGGTAATTGTGTAACCATCTGCTATAAAAGAAAGGCATCACTCTACACTAAAGCTTTGTCAGGTAAACACTGTTATCATGTTTTGGGTCTTGCTTTCATTACAGTGAAGACATAGTTATTAGAAACGCCTTTTTATTCCCATCTGATTTTTCTGACCTACTCGGTAATTTAAAAGTAATTTTTCCTTGATAACATTTCTGAAGACAGTGAATTACACAGAATTTGTATTCCTATTAGCAATAGTAAATTAGTAAAGTTTCTTTCAAAATAGTAGGATCAAGGTAACAACCAAGTACATTTACACTTAAAACTCTTAATTTATATTATTTAATGCCACATACAAATTGCTTAAAGCTATAACATCAAAAACGTTAAATGTAAAGCCACTTCTTAAGTACATTTGCTAAAATGTGCTGAATAATTACTGAATTCTATTCACTATATTTAAGTGATTCTGTCAATCATTCCAGTTACAATTAACCTGATAAAATTATCTACAAACTTACACATAAGTCTGCAGTGATTGTACAATATACTTCACCAAATAAGAGATCTAAGCATCTGTGTTCCTGTGAAACACCCTATGATTCTCTTTGAAACAACCAGTAGTGACATTCATGGCTTTTATGGGTTCAGAAAGTGTCTTTCATAAAAAACCCTTGATGTTGTACACATCATCCTACTGGATGTGGAAGACCATATACAACTGTTGAGTATTTTTGTAGATCTCCTGAATGGCTTATGGGGAAATTACTTTTTGATGTGTAGTTTGATACTGGATATATGTATCAGGAAAGAAAGAGTGAAGAGAACTCATCACCTTCTCCATCTCTTCAGTCTATCTGAGCTAATCATTAAGTAAGCAGAATAGAGTAGAATCCCCTTTTCAGCATTTTACTGCTTATAGCTTTAACTGAAATTTTGAAAACAAGATCATAAAGTATAAATATGCACATAAAAACAAAGTTACATTCCTAACACTGTTATGGATGCACAACCAAGCTCTTACAGGACTTGGATGTTGCAGAGCATATAGACATCTGACAGACTGTAAATCCAGAATATTATACGTTATGTTAACACATGTACATAATGTGAAATAACTGATTTCATAACACAGTGGTGTTTCATAAACAGCAGAATAAAAGTTGTTAAACACATTTTCCCTCAAAAAAAAAAAAAACTGCAACATTTTTGCAATTCATCAGAGTTTCAAGAAGTAAGCCTGAGTAGAAATTACTAAAAAAAATAAAAATAAAAAAAAATGGAGACAAAACGAGATTTCTTCTGTTTCATTGCTAGCCTTTTACTCATAAATACAAACAGCTTCAATGAAAAGTTTATCAGAATAAAGACTTCAAGACAGGAACATAAAAGATCTTGAGTAGTAAGGAATGCTATTAGCACAAGATTGATAAACATGACTGATCTTGTGTAGTTACACAAAGTCTCTTCTGTAAACTGGATTAATCATTGTCATGAATGTTAGTATGTACATGTTTTTAAAATAGTAAATGATTTTTCTTTGGCCAGAAAAATGCAGTATTTGTAAAGGCTTTGAAGAACCCCTTAAATATACTCCAAGTATTTTCAGAGCCATCTGTTAAAGCAGGCTAAAGCAATGTTCAAAAACGTCTAGCATTTCCAGATGAAATGGTGTTCAGCAAAGAAACTGATTGTTCTCTTCATAGATTTACTGAAGAAACACTGAATAACACAAGCAAAAATTTTAAAAATTTGGAGAATGGAAATATATTATACGTGTATCATTACAAAGGATCTTTAATTGTTAATCCAAGTAATGTATTTCTATGTGCTTTACATCACTGTAATCACGTACTTGGAATAAAAGTAATTCTGGAACAAAAATTATGTTTGTCCTCATAAAAACTTTGTGTCTCAAGTAGAAAAATAGATGATTTTTTTTTAAAAGAATAACAGTCACAGCAAGAGATAAGCATGCTTTCTCACATTCTTAATACTGGAATAGAAATTGAGTTTAAATTATTTAACAATGCTTTTAAAAGGTATGCATTAGAGCTAACAAATCAAGTTTTTATTCTATACTCCTGGAGGCTGAAGGACATTAATATTTTAGCTCTATTTTCCTTCTGATACATAAAATAACATGCCTGTTCTTTAATTCCCTGGAGATCCAGTAACTATTACACAAATATTAAATGTAGCTTGGAAAGCTAGCTGCTTTTGATATTTTAATCTTTATTTATATAGATTATATATTTTATTATTATATATATATAGGAAATCTCAAATATTGACTTTAAGACAATTATGCTGTTCCATAGCATAGAATCTCAGTGTTTACTGAAGAATGAAGTCACTACTACGTTAATTCGCTCATTAACAGCCAAACAAGTGAGCCAAATCACTTCAAAAATTCATGGGTGGCACAAATAAAAATTGTATGTGCTGATGAGAGTGTTTCAAATAATACAGACTGAAATGTATGTGTGTAATTCCTTAGGAAGATATTCCTTATAGCACTTTTTATACCAAGGTTATCTTTAAAACTATTTCCAGCTCTTGCAATTGAACTCAAGAAAAACAGAACAAAATAGACAAGATGGAAAATGTCGTAAGTTATTGTAACATGTAAGAGTTTGGTTCTTGGTAGACAGAAAGAGCAGAGGTCAAGAAGACAGAGAGAACGCTAAGTAGTAGATGATCAAACATTACAAGTGAGAGAAGTTTCTTCTTCCTCCCTTCCAGTTGCTTTTTTTCTGAGGAAATACTAACCAGTCTATACAAGAATGCTTCTCGAAATAATTCATCTGGTCTGACACATAATCCGTGTGAGTTTTCAAAGACATGTAACCCTTATTTTCATCCAAACAACTGACCCTACCAGCTCCAGAATTCCTATAATGGAAAAACAATCCTTACTTAATATCTAAGTGAGAAACTCACTCTTTTCTCAATTGAAATAATAGGTTGCACACATTTTCTTCTGTGTGGAAAAATCAAAATTGTGAAACATCTCACTCCACTTCTTCTGGCCTCAAAGGAAAATAAGAAAAAGAAGATAACATAGCTTGGCATTCCTAAAAGTGAGGAGGAAAAATATGTAATTAGAGTACTGCTTCATAAAAAAAACCTTAAAGTCTCTCTCATTGAAGGTAACTTCTGATAATACTTTGCATACACACACATGCACATTAACTAATTCTTATCAGAGACATCGGGAGAAAAAAACCATGACCTCAAAAATATCAGATTTACAAGGATTGGATTTGGCCTCAAGAGAATGAGTTCAACCTTCCTGCTAAAACAGGTACCCTACAATACATTGCACAGGTAGGTGTTCAGATGGGTCTTGATTATTTCCACAGCAGGAGATTCCATAACACCTCTGGGTAACAGTTTCAATATTTTGTCATCCTCATTGTAAAGATGTTCTTCTACATGCTAATATAGAACATCTTTTGTTCAAGTTTTAGGCCATTACTACTTTACCTATTGCTGCACATCACCAAAAAGAGCCTGGCCTCACCCATTTGCCTCCCACTTTCCCTTAGATATTTATAAACATTTATCAAATCCCCCCTCAGTTCTTTTCTCCAGGCTGAACAGACCTAGGTTACTCAGCCTATCCTCACATGGGATATGTTCCAGGCCCTTTATCATCTTTGTGGCCTTCCACTGGACTCCTTCTAGGAGATACCTGTCTTTTTGAACTAGGGATCCCAGGCCTGGACACAGTAGCCCAAAAGTGGCCTCACTAGGACAGAGTAGAGAGGGAGGATAACTTCCCTCAATCTGCCAGCCATGCTCTTTTTAATGGCCCCCAGGATACAACTTGGCCACAAGGGCACACCTCTGGCTCATGGCCAACCTCTTGTCCACCGGGACCTCCATGTCCTTCTCTGCAAAGCTGCTCTCCAGCAGGTCACCCCTTAACCTGCACAGATGCATGCAGTTGTTACTCCCCAGGCGCAACACTCTACACTTGCTCTTCTTAAACCTCATCATGTTCCTGCTTGCCCAACTCTCCAGTTCGTCCAAGTCTTATTGAATGGCAACCCAGCTTTGTATCATCAGCAAACCTGGGTTGACTCTATCCCTTCATCCAGATTGCTGACAAAGTTATTGAACAAGATCAGAGCTAGTGCTGCCCCCTGGGAAGCACAGCTAATTACTTCAACCAGACTCTTTGCTGCCAGAGACAACTCTCCAAGCTCCAAGTGCTGCCTGTGACAACAAGCTCCAAGATGGTCAGTCAGCCAGTTCCAAATTCATCTCAACATCTGCTTATCTATCCCATGTTTTTTAATACTTGTGCATTGTCTTCTTGCTCTGACCTTTGACAAGCAGATCCCAGTTCAGCCATGCTGGTCTCTTGCTTGACTTTTTTCCTGACTTGTTACACTTGGGGATAAAGACCTGAGGAAAACCTCTTTAAAGATCTGCCAGTTCTGCTGTTCCCAGGACACTTTATTCACTAACTCCCTGAAGAGCTGGAAGATAGCTTTCCTAAAATTTAGGATCCTAATTTTACTCTTCACCTGTCTCATATCCCTCTTGTGTAATTGACAAGCATACAGAGAACTTAGGCTAGTCTTTAAAGAGCATATAGATGAAAATATTAGCACACTGGAAAGGGATAATCAGAAATGAATGCAAAAGCTTACCTGTATCCTAAGCTTGCAGGAAAAACTCCAAGAGAAGCAATTGCCAGAGAAAGACCCTTCATTAGTGGCAGTCAGCCCTTATATGGGGAAGCCCCCTTATAAGGGGACCACCCTTTCTGGTCACACAGCTGAATTGCCTTCACCTGTGCTCCTGTGACTGATTCATTGCTTGCCTCAGGTGATCAGGGGTTCAGGCTGTGATTCAATAGTTCCCATACACATCTGGAGCATGAACTCAACCATAGCACGGTCACTACAGCTCAGGCAGCCTCCAATCCTTATATCACTAGTCAATTTATTTTCATTGGTGAGCAACAAATCCAGTATTGCTTCCCCTCTGGTGGGGCCATCTATTACCTGAATCAGTTATTATCTATGCATTGCAGGAACCTCCTGGATTGCTTAAAGCTCACTCTGCTACTTTTCCAGCAGATTTCTGGGTGGTTGAAGTCTCCCAGCAGGAAGAGTGCTTGTAATCACAATGCCTCCTTGTAGCTGGAGGTAGAAGGCTTCATCAACAGGCTTTGCTTGGCCTGTAGTAGACACCAATCACAAGGTCCTCTCTCCTGCCTCAGTCTCTAATTGTAACCCATAGGCTTTCAACTTATTCATGACTATTCTTTACAGATAGCTCTTCACATTCTATTCCTTCTCTCCCACTGAGAAAGGCAAAACCCCATCCTGTGCCCCCATACTCAATGCCATGTGGTTGTCAGAAAATAAACAAAGTTCTGGCAACAGCACAAACCACAGAGATAGGTATTTAAATATAAAATCCTTTGATTTCTTTCTATGTTCTTACCAAACAGGAAACAGAGAGGAAAAGATTATTTGTGCGTTTAGATCCTTCAGCCATCATTTCCAGGCCCTATCAAAATAGTCTGACATTAGCAAATTGAACTATGTCCTGAAAGACTTCTTCTTACAGGGAGAAATAGAACCTTTGAAATCACAAGAAAGACTTTTGTTGGCCTCTGCAAAGTCCATGGAGAGTAAGCCTCCAGCTGCCATGTAAATGAAGAAAACCAAATCACAATGATAAACTGACATTAACAGCTGCGCAATGTTTGCAAGTGTTATTTGCTCTTTTAAGCCAAATTTTTGTGATTTTTATATAAAATTGTAACGTGTGTGAATAAACAACTCTTTAATGATAAATCCTTTTATTGTTATAAATGACAGAACGCATATTTCATGCTGATATATGACCTGGTGAAACAAGAGTTTTATCATCATTTGTTTCAGCCACATGTTCTCATTCACAATATTGCTTACAGAACTAAAAAATATTTATCTTATGGGTTATAATGTTGTTTTATAGAAGATTCCACAGCATTACATGATGCTAACGGGGCAAAATCATAACAAAAATATCATACCCTCTTTGCTAAATCTTCTCACAACTCTGGAACTAAAATCTTTCTGAAGTTCTGCTTACTTGAGTTTCTCAATCACGTCATTTGTTTCTCTACAGAGAAGGAAAGAGACAGAGAGAAAGGAGGACATGCAAAGACAGAAAGGAAGACAGGAGGAAAAAGAAAAGGTGCTGGGCTATTTACTTCCATTCCAGGTGTTTTTCTTTTTGTATTTGTTGGGGACTTCAGATCCCCGTCATAAGAGGCATTTCTTAGATGTTCCAGAGTGTATAAAGTCTACACTTAAGACTTTTAAGAAGTAGTAGTTCAATCCTTTTCTAGATAGTAAGCTCTCTATTTGCATGTACCTTCAAGTTGCCACCAGCTCACTGACTCTTCAGGCACCAGCTAAGAACTGATGGTAATAGTGGACCTCTTCAAATCAAAACATAAGAGATTCTCTCTGAACATCAGGAGCATTTTTGTGCTGTGTGAGTGACTGAGCACTGCTGGACGTCACCCTGAGCAGTTGTGGCATCTCCTACTTGGAGATTTTCACAAGCAGTCTGGATGCGTTCCTCACCTATCCTTCTCCTTCCAATCTCAGCTATTCTGTGATTCTGTGATCAAGGAAAGAATGAAAGAAAGACAGCTCCCCTGGATAGCTGTGCAGCTTTGCACATAGAAGTCTGTAACTGTAGAAGTTCTTCTCTAAGCTTAATGGGGTCCTACTAACATAGTGCATGCAGTTATTGCACACTACACTCCCCTTCTCCTCGAACTTCCAATGGCCCCAACATCTGCTAGAAACTCTGCTCTGACTGCAGAGATAACTGGCAAGTTATGTATCCACCAGGTGCTAGGAAGCTTACAAATGACTAAGATGAAATAAAGCAAGTAGAACTGAATGAATACACAGCTGCTCTTATAGTGACAGTCACCTGGTCCTGTAGTTCCTTACTTTTCACCGAGAGAAGGTTGAAGTCCCCAGGTACCCCAGGAGTGTTCAGGGCTAATCTCCATTTCTCCTTTTCCCTCTCACCACACTCAGGACCCATGAGGAAAATGGAGGTTAGCTAACCATTTTTGGAGAGACAAAGGGGAGGAAGGAGGATACTTCAGACCCTGAAGATGTCACCTCTTGATCTGTACATAAACACCCAGTTATTGGAAGGCTGGCATGCATCTATGACAGTCTCTGATGCAAAAGGTATTTTTCAGCACAAAAACAGAAACACACAGTGTCTTTGATTACCAATGCTTATCTAGTACTTCATTAAACAATGATATTAATATTTATAACAGTGATTCATGGCTTTGCAAATCAACATTTTGAGGTAAGTCACTGAAGATGGGCTATTTTTTTCCTTAGCTCCTTTGCAAGAAGATATTGTCTAAACAAAGGAGTGCAGTGTTAACTTCTGAAATATTGTTGTTCTTGGACATAAGGAGACAACAGGATATAATGAAGCTAATTCTGTCCCCAGGCATAAATGAATAAAAAAAAAGAGGAAGGAAAAAACTACCAAAAAATAACTAGCAGACCATAAGACTGAGAATCTCACTCCCACAATATACCCAAGACTAACTGCACGATATGGCAATTAAGTCAAGTAATACAGTAATTTAACACTCAATAATCTCAATCAATCAATCATTCTGCCCTTGGCAAAGATCTTTGTTGCATGCTTGGTTGTTGTTTTTGCAGTTGTTGTTCATTTGGTTTTTTTTGTTTTGCTTTTTTTTTTCACCAAAAAAGTAGTACAGAAGCAAAACTTAGACTATATTTTGCCTTTTTTTTTTTCCTTTTTCACTCTTAAGACTTGTTCTGTAGATCCCAGGTGCACAATTTGTAAACCTTAAAGAGATGTTCTGTTCTGATAAAGAACCACAAAGGAGCATAAATTAAAACTGACACTGAATAAAAGGTGAACAAAGACAAATCATAGCAAATAGAAATATATTCCTTTGAAATTTCCACAAACTCGAATAAAACTATTTATAAAAAATCACTTTTATTTCATATTTATGACAACTTGAAAAGAATTGATTAAATCTGATAAATTAAACTGACTAAACTGAATTTTTTAAGGTATTCAGGTACCTTAGGACACAAAAAAAATATCTTCAGGATGGATTCTTGTTCATTTACACTTCTGCAAATTTTAAAAATCTGAACTGACAGTACAGACATACACAATCTCATTTACATCCTTAACTGATTTGTATCCTTGATTCTTTCAATGTCATCAACAGGATTAACCACGTCTGTGTAAGACAAATATTTTTCTTCGATGTTATAACACATTTAAAATCAAAGACTTCTTTAAGACAGATCTAAAGATGTTATCTTCAATATATTTAATGTTACTCTTAACTATTACATAAAATAGATTTTAAAAATCCATTATTTTTATACTTTGTACAGTTTCATATCTAGGAATGAATTTCAGGAGTTTCAGGTGTAGACTGGGAGAGATGGTGACATGATAATGGTTATACAATTACATTCTTAGTTTGGATTTTCATTCAATCACAAGTGTTCTGTAGTTAGAGTTTTGGGAAAAACAAACAGATACCTCAACATTGACAAATAGAAACAAATGAACTGATAGCACTATTATATACTCAAGGCTTGTCTTTTAATCTGTTACAGAGCTGTCCCTGAATCTTCTGAGTTCCCAAAACCTTGAAGGTGCCTTTGCTGTGTCAGGGTCCTTCCTCACAGTGCTGTTCAGCCATATGCTGACTGAATGTGCAACAGTATTGCAGACAGAAAAAAAAATACTTAAAGTAAATAAATAAATAAATATAATAAATAATAAAACAAAACCAATTATTTTTGCAGTGGATTTTTAAAATCATCACTTCTTCAAAGAAAAACATACTATACCAGTTCAGTGATTGAATACTATTCCTAATGACTATTTTCAATGGCAGGAAATAGAAAAATAGGTAAGAATAAGATTATTGTTAATTATTCCTGAATGGTTAGATACTAGCTGTATAACTGAATGCCAATCAGCACTCAGTCTAGTGCCACTAGTGCACATAGGAAATATCAACATAGTGAAGAATATAAATGTGCAAATTATTAAAAATTAAATGCATATATGCTTTACACTTACACTTTACTTTCTTCTATACTACACCTAAAGAACAAACAGATTCTGAGCAATTATTTCATAGTTCTCTCCAAATGTGTCTATTATAAAGTTAAAGACAGAGAAGAAGAGAGAGAGGGAAAAAGGAATTTTGATCAAATTTCCTAACTGCTAAGTATTACCTATTACTAGGCCATGACATGTTTTATTCAATGAAAAGACCAGCTCCACATCTGTAAACCTGTCTGCATGAATGCTAACAGCTGGATGGTAAAATAGAAAGGAGGAGAAGAGGTGAGCAGCTCAGACTTCTTTCAGTTGTTTATGCACACAAATGCAGCAGCCGAAGGGCCTGATCCAGTATTTAAGTATGTCTGCAGTATTTCGGATTGCTCTCCATACAGCATGCTAGGAAGAGCAGTTCTGGGGCACCGTAACAAGCTCAGTACCTGTCCTGAGCACTAGAAACAGAACGTGAAAGGATGGTAGAAAAGAAATTGTATAACCATCTCTGATTCATTTGCTTGGAGGAAACAGCTGTTTTTTAACAAAACAGCTCATGTGTTTTCTTGTGGCCAGTTCAGTGTTTTTCTTCTTCTCTCTGAGCTGAGTTTCAAGGATAGAAGGAAGATACGACCACAGCACTGTACTAAGTTAATTAGTAAATAAAAGTCTGGTTGTCAAACGACAGACAATCTAACCAGCTCTAAAGTTTATAGTGAGAGAAGACAAAAGGCTATTGCCTCATTATTTATGTATTTAATTGTTAAACATTATTTCAGATTGTTGTTGGAGGTTGATAATGTCTCTGCTATCCCCATAGTCATGGCCTTGGAATCCAGGGACACTGCAGAAATAGCAATGTCTAAATTGCTTGTTCTTCCAGCAAGTGTAAATTTGCAAATGTAATAAAACAGATGTTACAGATATGTAGTCAATTTCCTTCATATTTCACATGCAATGTTCTGGTAGCCCTTTATGACAGAAGTAAAAACCTCACAGAACTTCTTCAGATCTTTCCAGAAAAAAATACAATTAGAATAACGTGAATGAAACAATTTTTGAGGGATCTTAACAAGGAGAGCACTAAGCAGAATGAAGCTACTTTTCACCTATAAAAAATTGTTGCAAGCAATAAATACATTCAAATAAATTAATGGCAGATTTTTTTTCTTTCGTAGGTGTGGAGCTTCACCAATTCACTTATTAACAGAACTTCTTTATAGCCTTATACCTCTCCTGCCTGTCCTTTGTCAGAGTGTACAACTCACCACCTGAGGAAGTACTCAGTGATTCTTCACTCAATAGCCACAGTTTCTGCATGTCTTCACAAATGTAAAGGTGTACCCAAACAATGCAGACAAAAAACAGGCTGCACTAAAGCAGTCACAACATAGCAGATGTGCCTGTTTTGAGGCCACTGTGATGAACACTGCAAAAGAAATCTGAGGACAGTGTGACAGCTTCCTGTCGCATGGTAAATGTGAAATAAAGTACCACTTTCAGCAACAAAAAATACCAGAATTTTGAAAGACTCCACAGCTCTACAACTATTCCTGGTGGACACAGGAAAATCATATCTAGACATGTCAAGCAAATACTCAGCATTTGCAGAAGACTCTCTTTGAAAGCACAGGATTTTACGACACCTAATTGTGTCCCTATAGGCTTACAACACTCACAGACACTGAATGTCTGTTTTGAAATCTAGCCATCTCAGTGCTGGAGACTACAGTCCCCTAATGTACACTCCCTCAGAGTGGCAGAGATGCTCTTCCAGTATGCCTTCTCCTTACCTCAGCTAAAATAAATTGATTCAAAACTCATTTGTATTTAGTCAGTTTACACTAGCAGTTCAGATTTGAACTGAAGCAAGGTAAGTAGCCATTATAAGAGCAAATCAGTTGGAATCTCAATGCAAATACTACAGAACTTACTAGTGAACATGCTTTCCTTTTTCACAAAAAATGGCAAGACAAGTGACAGCAGATGTGAATATAATCCTGTCATTCCTTCAAGAAGAACAGCAGTTTAAGATTCTTTACAGTAAATACCTATCAATGGAAGCAGAAATAATCAAAAAGAAAAAGTCAAGAAACTATCTTCCTCTTGAGATGTCTCCAGAATGTAAGTGGGCAAAAGAATTAAAAACAGGCTCTGTGTGTCTACAGTGACATCAGAAGTTAAAGCTGGCAAGAGAAAAATCTTAATCTAATCACAAGCAGCTACAGAAACTCTGTGTCCCAGCTGCAACCTCAGGAGAGCCATATTAACATAAGGGTGTTGCTAAATGTATGTGTCCCAAATAGTTGAGACCCCTAGGGACCAACTTTTGATAATGAGCAAAAGAAGGCTAGCAACTGCTGAATACAAGCAAAAGTAACACAGCCATTCATGTATCTATCCCCATACCACCTATAAAACTTGAAGTGCATTGAACATAACATTCAACTTTGGCTGAACTTGATAAATAATTTGAACAGGATAAGAAATGCTTAAGTAGCTTCTCCTCCTTTTTGTGCTAACCCACTAATAATTCAAACATATTTAGGCAGCCTTAACCGCAAGACATCCTCAGCTCATCCTTAACCATTCCAGTGCTCAGTACTACCACTCAGCTCCACAACAGAATATATGCAGTGTTCTCAGTGGAATCAGTGCAGTTCCCAGTGCTGTAAATCTCTGAGCGTCTAGTGGATATTGTGTTGAACTTGGACCCAAATTTCAGATCAAAAAGACTTATGGAAAGGGGGAACTATGTACAAAACAGTGGTACAATCGCAAGTTAACAATATAGCTTGTATTTTCCTTTATAGCAATATTTTGCCGCATTAATATTTATATGTATTGTTTAAAAATATTAAAAGGCTGATTCATCTTGGGCTTAAACTTCTTACTCATCCATATACAATTTTGTCTAGTACTCCATCTTTGCAATAAATTGGAAGTCTCTGGTCAGTCAGGACAGCATGATTGGCAACAAATTCTTGTGGAGAACCATTTCTGACAGTTAACAGGATCCAAGCACTGCTGATATTGCAAGAGATACATCTATGAGTATTAGTTCAACAGTTGATACTATTTCATAATTTGATGTGATGACGTACTGAAACTCATTTTAAAAAAGCAGGTTTTGTTTTATGGGTTGAAATAAAAGACAAAAAATTGTGAAATAATCATTCTAAAACAATTTTCAAATGTTTCAAATAATTTTGATGGAACACTTCTGTTTCTTTTCAGCTGAACAGATGACGTTAAGCAGTTTTAAGGCACACTGCTTGACTTTCTATTGATAAGAAGTGGCAGAGGAGATGAGTACAAACAGGAAGTCATTCCACTTGCTTTCCAGTTGTCCCCTGCACTAGCTGCAAGCAGGAAACCTTCAGTTGCCCAAGGGCTATGTATGTGCTACAAATCATTAAAGTGAGTGACTCGACTCTTGCACCAAAGTACACAAACAGGGACTGCTAATGCAGTCTTGCTTCTTATCACTCAGTGTCATGGCACTTTTCTTCCTCTTAGACCTGAGAGATTTAAGTTTTCATAAAGTAAGTGACTATCACTTGTAGACACTTCAGACAAAATCTAGCAGATCTAACTTAGACAAAGATGTGTTTCAGTAAACTGAAAATTGCCAAATAATTTTTATTACACTACCTCGGTTACATCATTCCTTGAGAATTCAATGAAGATTGGCTTCACAAAGTAAGAGTTGCTTCTTTCCGAATTACTTGCAAGAGTTCCTGGAACAAGAGCCTGTGTAAATTCACAGAACTGGTGGCTTAATTCTTTCTGTTACCAGTAACATTTCCAGTATGGTATCCCTGTGAGGAGAAGAACACTGTTTGGAAGAAAATAACGAATCCATTCTATCCCAATGACCTGAATCTTCATTCTTTTCTCACATGTCAGACATAACTCTCCTGCAGTTTTGGAAATGTTTGTTTAAGTGTTTTCCTGCCCATTATTTTTCATTGTTACATACTTCTGCACTTGTGTAAGGGGAAGTTAGTGACAAATGAAGCAGAAATAACTGTGAAATTACAATAAATAAATTATATCTCAAGTGTTTTCCAGGGAGTAGAAAAGTGCCAGCAAGTGAGCTAAGCTTTAGAGATCAGCAAATTAAATACAGAGACTTTAAGAGATGCAAAACATTTTTAAATAAAATAATTATTTTAAGAAAACAACATTAAACAGCTTTGAAATGTATGACAAATACTTCTGTTCACAGCAGAAGCACTTACCTCCTTATAAGGTTCAGGAGAGAATTCTTCAGCATAAAAGAAATGTAATGGTTTAATTTATATTGATCTAGACAAAGAAAGAAATTAACTCATGAGAAGGGCTAATTAATCTGTAGAAAACTTTTGATATAAAATTGGCTTTTTTTCTCAGATGAACACAATCTTTCAATACTTCTTAATATACAAAACTGCTTATGCGGTTTTAACACATAAAAATGAGTGAAATGGTCTGCTCAGATTTCAAAATTCGAAACTGAGCTCTTCCTAATAACAACAATGGCTTTGCTACTGATTTTGTATTTTCCCCTGGATGTAGAATTCTCTTTTTCTGGGCCCAGTTATTCACAGATGAGCATATGTTGCAGGCATTTTTATTTTGTAGAGAAAGCATGAAAAATACTCACCACTTACCTTTCTTCCTTGGAAGAAATTATGACTAACAAGTTTCTGCTGCATAATTAGCAATGCACTGTGAAAACAAATAGTGTTGAAAAAAGGCCCCTTTCTTGCAGATTCATTTGCAGACTTCAGCTTCTCTTTAACAAATCATCCAGCTTTAGTATTTTACTATAATTTCACTATTTAACTATTATACTATAATTATTAAGATGGCTGGGTGGCTTATGAATCAATTTTGCTGGTAACAGTGAAACAGGAGGCATCAGTTGTTCAAGAATGGGGCAATGTTCTGGAAAATGCAAATTCCACTCATGTGCACCAAAGTTCCTTAAAAAGTCACCTAAGTATTTTACAAAGTGTTCCCAGTTTTGCAATACAATTGTGCCTTTGGAACTCCTGGGCATGTTTTGGCGATAATGTGACTTGTGAAATTTATGAGCATCTGGACAAATAGAAGTTGCTTGTACACAATCTGCATAGACTTGAAAAAATGACATTGTTGACTCAAAATTAGATCAATATGAATAAGCATGTGAGCTGTAGTGATGTTTTATAGTTCTTTTTTTACTTCTGACTTCAGAGCAGCTTTCTAGAAGCTTGGCGCTTTGCTCACAGTGTTTCAGACCCAGAATCAGGAGAGACAATTCTTTTTTTTTTTTTCTTACAAATAGCAACACAGACAGATAAACAGACTTAACTGCCTTATCGTCTAACAGTGAAGACTAATTCATAAGGATAGCCAAGAATAGTACTTTCTATTCTGCCCTGGTGAGGCCTCATCTGGAGTACTGTGTCCAGTTCTGGGTTCCCCAGTACAGAAAAGATAGGGATCTCTTGGAAAGAGTCCAGCAGAGGGCCATGAAGATGGTGAAGGGCCTGGAGCATCTCTCCTATGAAGAAAGGCTGAGTGAACTGGGTCTGTTCAGCCTTGAGAAAAGAAGACTGAGAGGGGACCTGATCCAGGTTTATAAATATCTGAGGTGTGGGGGGCAGAATGGCGAGGCCAGACTCTTTTCAGTGGTGAGTGGAAACAGGACAAGGGGAAACGGACATAAGCTGCAGCATAGGAAGTTCCACACAAATGTGCGCAAGAACTTCTTTACAGTGAGGTGACGGAGCACTGGAACAGGCTGCCCAGGGAGGTGGTGGAGTCTCCTTCTCTGGAGATGTTCAAGATCTGCCTGGATGCCTACCTGTGCGACCTGCTGTAGGGAACCTGCTTTGGCAGGGGGGTTGGACTCGATGATCTCTGGATGTCCCTTCCAACCCCTACAGTTCTGTGATTCTGTGATTCTGTGATACTTATGGCAAGACAGGACAAAAAAAAAATTGCTAGAGATGGAAATATGATAGCAGTGGAGAATAGCTTCACCACAAGGAGAAGAGGGTCAAGTGTAGTTCTGAAAAATGAGTACAGAAATACCAGTGAATCAAATGGAATAACACACAGAAACAGTTATTTTCTATGCTCTGGCTCAGTGGCTAAACTCAAATTACTTACTCTCCTTTCTCCCAACACAAATTTTTCCTGAAATGACAGTAAGAGCTAAATCCTGTCATTTTCCTCCATGCAAATATATTTTTTAAATGATGTAACAAAAAGTTCGCTTTATTGTATAAGGCATGTATATACATATGAACACTGACCTGCATTATATATAGGCGTAATTACTATGTTTGTATCTTGTTCCAACTTATAGGCTATTTGCTGAAATGAAACACCTAGCAGAAAGATTATAATTCATTTCATTGCTTCATTTTTGTTATATTTTGGAGGGTTGGCAGCCACCTTCATATCTCAGGCCGAAGCCCACAGAACAGACTGTAGAGATACTTAACCTCTTAAATCATGTCTCTTATTTTCTGTTATCTTATAGTCCTAAAATTTCTTGGCAAAAGTATTGAGAGGATGACAAGAGAAGTACTTGTTTGTAAATTGTACTTGTATGCATGGCCAAAATAAGAGCCTTCAAATGCAGGTTTACGAACAGGATTCCTATCTGCAAAAGCATATCAAGTCCGATTTGTCCAGTTCCAAGTTTTTCAACATAGTGAACTCCTGATACACCTCATATTCAAATCTTAGTGTTGTCAGTTAAATGTGTCCTAAGAAATTACAGAGTTCTGAAGGATATTATATTTAACATAAAACCAAACTTTGTATTTGGGTTGCATTGTCAAGAGTTTATAAATGTGTACAGGAAATTGTACAAGAAGCAGAAATACTTTCCAGTTCAAAACGCGATCGCACAAAAGACTAATGAAAATGGTCAATCTGCCTTAAAGAACTTCCCTTCTATGCACTTCAGGGAAAGCCTGGATTTTATTTATTTATTTTTTTTTTTAAGGTAGAAGCACACACACAAACACAAAAGGGCAGAAAATGGAATAATACAACCATAGTACAACCAGATTCCTTTTAAGTATACCCTGACCTGTTGCAATTATCCCAAATAAAAGTTCTCCCCTAAAATTCTCCCCTAAAAGTTGAAATTGACAAAATTTGCAGTTACATTTGCCTAGATTTTAATCAGTATTAGAATATAGCGTTTAAATGAATGTTAATAACCGTACTACTTACTTGAAATTGTATACATTATACCTGGAAAGCTAGCAATTTTACAAAAAGGCTGTCGATCCAACAGCGAATATACATTTAAGAAAGTTTAATTGATTTTCTTGAACTAGCTCTTAAGATCTCTCTCAAAATTCATGTTAAGTTTTGCTGTATTATCCAAATATCTATTTATTCTTTGACAGTGCACATAATAACTGTGAAGCCAAACAGCTGGAAGCCATACATGGTGTATATGTTACACTTCATATGTTATTACTACCATTTCTGTTAACAAAGTACATTCTTTAACTAAATCCTTCTTCTCAAAGTGATATTTCTTTAAGTCTTTGACACAGTGTGATCAATGTTCTGCTACCAAAATTTTTAAATGAAAAACAAATGCTGAAGGTTTGGGAAATGGTGGCTAGTGACTAATACTTTTTTCAAATGTTGATTCAAGTTAACTACTTTTTAGTGGATATTATGTTATCATTTTATCTACATACTGAAAAAGCTTCACAGTAATTTGTCACTAATAGAAACACATAATATATCTAATACTGACCCACAGTGAACTCCCCAAAAATAAATTGTATACAACATTTTTCTTTAATTCTTTTATTATATAGTTCTAAAGAGGAAAAATATACATATTTTTTCAAGCAGTATTATAGTGAACAACTGCACTTAGGTAGAAGAAATAGCAAGAAACACCAGTAGGAAGGCTCAAGAGTGTTGCAGTGAATCTAAATGCCTACACAGACACCAAAAATTCTGTCTGTTAAACATGTCTAAAAAGCCAGCAATTGCAGCATACCTACAAAGACTACTGGGCCTTCCTGCTTCAGGTTGGATCATGAGTTCTTGGTCAGTTCTCCTGGGAGCTTGAGACAGACCAAGTAACCAGGGCAATGAAAAGCAGCATCCAAGTTGTCCGCACTGCACCATTTTTCATGGAAACTTACTGTCAGTACTAACAAAAAAACATTTTAGGACAGAGATTATTTTTACTGAGTTAGATCTTCAGCACCTGTGTCAGTAATTCAAAAGAGAGTCAGAACTTTCCAATGACCTTGGAGAACAGAAAAGGTGAGGATTTTTTTCTGTTTTTTGTTTATACTAATAAAATCATTTATTTGAAGGCAAAACTGAGAAGCAGCATTCTTCATCAACAATCTATAAACAGTTTAGGATTAGATGGGAAATACTTCAGTGAATTACATGGCTATATCTTACAGCTGGAAGGTTCCAGCAGAATTTTAGTGGAATTATGGGAGATTGGGAATGGGATTGTTGCTTTTACATAGGTCTGTTTCACCACATGCTTCTCAATTTTGCAGTCTTGATGGTCTGTGACAACCTTTTTTCACAAAATGAGTAATTCTTCACCTGCTGATCTATATTCTCAGTCATAGTAAGTTTGCTTGAGAACTGCTCGTCTGATATGACCGCGGCTCATTAAAGAAGTACCATATTCATGCTCTCTTCCTCACTTAATCAGTAGGAAAGAAACACAGCATAGTTCATTTAGTAGATGCAAACAGAAAGATCAACTCCTTGTATGAAAATCTAAGGATTACAGTATTTTATATGGTTGACTTCCAGGTAGACTGCAAGCTAAATTTTGAATACAGAAAATGTAACAATAGCAACTCTTTCATGCTGTCTATTTACAACTATCTGGCAGAAGAGCCAAAATAAAGTCCATGGGTGAAAGGAAATCTGAGTTAGGAAACACGCATATTTGCAAATCCCAGGACCTGACCTCTAAGTAGAAACCTGCTTTGCACAGCTGTTTGTACAGGGCTAGATATATAGTATTTTGGTATGATCTCTAGAAAAAAGTGAAGATTCAATATTTTCAGTACATAAGGTTACTGCTAACATTCTTTACAGATTAAGTAGCAAAGGGTTTTGTTTCACTTTCTTTATTAGTTTTTCTCTCCTTGCAGTCCCGTATCCTAGAGTAGATGATTTTGTGCCTTAAGACGTGTGCAGAAAACTAAGAGATGAAAATGACTTGTGCGTGAAGTTTATAATTCTATAACAAATTTACATTATTTTGCTGGCTTCCACATTCTCACTTCAGTTGCCCTATGCATTTTCACTTTGCTATATAATGAAGAATATTGCTTGGAAAATCTGTGCAAAGGATTGATATAATTATATTTAAAAAATACTTAATTCAACATTGACAACTTCACCACATGAGGTCAAGATTTGCTGACATAATATCCCCACAGGGCATTTGGAAATAAAAAAGGCGAAGACAAGAGAATGGAAACAGTATGTAATACAGATAGACTGAATAAAAGGAACAAGAGACTGCCTTGTAGAAGTGATTTCCAGAGTTCAAAAAATTACTGCACATCTAACTAAAATCCAATTGTTCTCATCCGTGATCTTTAAAGCATTTCTGTTTCTCACAGAAAGTTACGCAGAGTATTTTTGTTTTCTGTTTTATAATCCACTAAATCAAAAACATATGAATGAGGTTTATGCAATGACATATGGAAATCATTAATGCTGCATTAGTCCTCATCTAAGCACCCTGTCCTGTACTCCTTAAAAAACAAAAACTCTTACTGAAATCACTGTGAGCTTTTCCTGCATAAAAAGGGGGAAAAAAACAACAGAGCACTAAATGCAATGATCTGTAGGCTACTAAAATTGCCCGTTGACCCCTATGTCAGTCCCTTTTAATAATAGACACTTTTTCACAGGATATAAATTCTCCCTATACAGTGAGTGATTGTTTTCTGTTCAACCAGGGACCAATTTGGCTTCCACAGAGTCAAATGCAAAACTCTGACTGACCTCTATAGGAAGCAGGATTAAGACTATTACATAGTTTTTATATAAGAAATTTTCTGTCTCCACTGGCTGTCACCTTCTCACCTAGTCGTAGATGTGAGTGAGCTGCTATATCAGTGTCAATCCCTTAGTTCTTCACAAAAGGAAAAACATACTTGATTATTGCAAGGTAAAAACTACAAAAATCAAAGGCACTCAGATGCTGAGACATTATCTACACAAATGCCCCTATTATCCTTTTAGGAAAATGGGGAAAAAAGAAACACACACATGTATTAGATATAAATATAATATATATATTATTATTACATTTTTTTAATGAACAATTGCTTTAAAGTAGAATCCATCTCAGTCTCAACTCAACCTTATCAAAGTCAAACTGGCACGGCTCAGCAACGACCTGCTGGGCAAACTGAGGGCAAAGAAAGGTACATACAAGCTTTGGAAATAAGGATGTATCACCTGGGACATGTTATACAGGGATGCCGTCCAGACTTGCAGATGTGGGATCAGGAAAGTCAAGGCACTGGCAGCCAGGATTCTAATGTTTCTTATGTCTCTGAATCCTGCATCCCTAAACATCTAATAAATCCTCACACACACCCCCACTGTAAGGGCAGAGCAAGTCTGAGACCGTCTCATGAGACTGAATGCATACAAGTCTATGGAGCTGGATGCCATGCATCCCAGGGCTCTGAAGGAGCTGGCTGAGGTGGTTGCTGAGCCACTCTCCATCATATTTGAAAAGTTGTGGCTGTCAGGTGAGGTCCTGTGTGACTGGAGAAAGGGTCAGGTCATTCCTGTTTATAAGAAAGTGATCAAGAAAAACTCTGGGAACTACGGGTTGGTGAGTCTCACCTCTATGCCTGGGAATATCATGGAGCAGATTCTCCTGCACGACATGCTTGATCACAAGAGGAATGAATCCACAAGAGGATTCTGAGACAGCCAGCACAGCTTCACCAGGGCAAGGTCATGTCTAACCAATCTGGTGGCCTTCTATGATAGGTTGGTTAAAAAATTGAAGGTCACTGATATGGCCTTTGACATGGCACATCCTTATCTCCACCACATCTTTATCTCCAAATTGGAGAAATGTGGATTTGACAGGTAGATCAACCAGTGGATATGTTACTGATTGGAAGGCCATAGACGGAGGATGGCGATCAGTGACTTTATGTCCAAGTGGAGGCCAGTAACAAGCAGCGTTCCACAGGGGTATTGGGACTGGTGCTGTTTAACATCTTTATCGATGACATCAATGATGGAATCCAGAGCACCCTCAGCAAGTTTGGTGATTACACCAAACTGAGTTGTTTGGCTGACACCGTGGAAGGAAGGGATGTTGTTCAGAAGGACCTGAACAGACTTGAAAGTTAGGCCCAGGCTAATCTAATGAAGTTCAACACAGCAAAATGCAAGATTTTGCACTTGTGCTGGAGGAATCCCAGGCATTTATACAGTCTGGGAGGAGCAGTCCTTAAGAGTGGCCCTGCAGAGAAGGACCTTGGGGTAATGATGGATGAAAAACTTAACATGGGCCAGAAATGTGCTCTTGCAGCTTGGAAAGCAAAAGGTATCATGGTCTCCATCAGAAGAGGGGTGGCCAACAGGGACAGTCCCTCTCGACTCTGCTCTCGTGAGGCCCCATCTCAAGTACTGTGTACAGATGTGGAGTCTCCAGCAAAAGAAAGACAGGAAGCTGTTGGAGAGGGTCCAGAGGAGGGCCACAGAGATGATCAGGGGACTGAAGCACCTCTCCTATGAAGACAGGTTGAATGGCCTTGGGGGTATTGATTGATGCTCGGCTGAACATGAGCCAGTTGTGTGCCCACGTGGCCAAGAAAGCCAATGGCATCCTGGCTTGCATCAAGAATGGTGTTGCCAGCAGGAACAGGCAGTGATTGGATTTTCAGGTCTGAAGCACAAACCTTATGAGGAGTGGCCACTGGTTCATGCTGTGACCTTGGAATTTCACTACAGGAGAGAAGATTTAGGTTGGATGTCAGGGGGAAGTTCTTTACAGAGAGAGTGATGAGGTGCTGGAACAGGCTGCCCAGAGAAGCTGTGGGTGCCCTATCCCTGGAGGTGTTCAAGGCCAGGTTGGATGGGGCCCAGGGCAGCCTGATCTAATATTAGATATGGAGGTTGGTGGCCCTGCATGTGGCAGGGAGATTGGAGCTTCACGATCCCTGAGGTCCGTTCCAATTCGGGCCATTCTGTGATTCTTTGATTCCATGAATGCTGATGCTTCTCACTGCTCATTAAAAACTTTTAAATGTGTAGGATGAACAAAATAATTGCTTTAATAATAAATAATAATTAAAGTGGAGGAAGCATTAGCTTCAGGACTTGTATGATGGCAGTGTCAGAAATGTGCTTAATATGCTTTGTTTTCTATTGCTTTCAGTTGTATATAATACACTATTTCTCAGATGTTACTGATATGAAAGAGTAACTCTTGTAATGATTAAAAGTTTTGCTTCCTCTCATTATGGTGAAAAGAGAATAAGTGCTTTAGATATTTAATTCTTACATCTCTAAAAAATACAAGTTAATGGACAACCTCTGTATCTTTCAGAAACATCTAGCCAATATAGAATCAAAATTGGTTTTCTTTTTCCTTTCCTGCTCAGAAATAGAAAAGGATTTCCATTTGATTAATCACTGACTTCTTGGTCAGTGTGTGGCCTTCACACATATTTGTAGGTTAATATCATAAACCAGATCATTTTTCCTTCTGTGAAAGATATTATTGTTGAACTGTACTTGATCTGTTCTTAGCATCTGGAAAACAAAACAAAACAAAACAGAACAAAAAAACTGGTTTCACTTTTTCCTGTCTTACTATCACAATATTGAATTCAGCATGATGGGGGGGAAAAAAAGTAAGCAGTAACTTCTCCGTGAGGTTAGAGATTGGACTGGACAGCCTCATATCAAAATATCTCTGTCAGCAATTACCTTTAGTAAGGTTTAGTAAAGTTAAACAGGCTACCCAGAGAAGTGGTGGGAGCACCATCCCTGCAGGTTTTCAAGGTGAGATTGGATTGGGCCCTGAGCAGCTTGATCCAGCACGTTATTTAGTGGTTGGCAACACTTCCCATTGCAGGGGAATGGAACGATGAACCCTGAGGTTCCTTTCAACCCAAGCCATTCAATGACCCTGTGATTCAATGATTCTAAGCACAAAGATTTCTAAAGATTTCTCTGAAGAGTTGAAGAGGGCAAGGAAGATAAATCATTTATGGCCCACCAGAAGTAGTGCTGGCTCATTCAGATTCTCAGAATCCCACAGATATTACCTAGAAAAAATTTTATTCATACAGAAATAGTGCTTTTTGGGACATGCAACTATGAGAAGTATAACAATAGAAAATTCAAAGGAATTGTACTTTGGAATTGTATAATCTGTGGTGTACTGCTGCGCTAGTGCTGAAATAGCAAGCACAGAAAATCCAGTGCTACATGAAATTCTGACATTCAGAATTGAATTTCCTAAGAATTCAATCAACATATGATTAAGCAATCTGCAAAATCACTTACCAAGAAAGTTGAAACAAATCAGTTTATTTCAGCTTTGGAGACGATGTTCTTAGAATGAGTGGTATGTAATGTCTCCCTTTTCCCCACTACACCCCTCTCTAACATTTCTCATTTTCTTTTTTCTTTCCCTTTTTCTCTCTTATCTTTCTGCTTCTCCCTTCTCCTCCTCCTCCTCCTCTCCCCTCCATTCCTTTCAACTCTGTTCTTCTTCATTTCTCCTTTACTTTTCCTTTGATTTCCTGCTTTTCACCAAGTTTTGCAATGAATTTCTGAACTACTTGAAAGCTGATGATGAATGATCAGAGATATGACTCTGCCTCACCTCTGTCCCTGGAAAGCCTCACCTCTGTCCCTGGAAAGGTGATGGAACAGCTTGTACTGGATGTCATCTCCAGACAACTGGAAGAAGAGGAGGTTATCAGGAGTAGTCAGCACGGGTTCACAAGGGGGAGGTCGTGCTTGACCAACCTGGTAGCATTCTATGATGTTGTCTCTGGCTGGGTGGATAGGGGGAGAGCAGTGGATGTAGTCTACCTTGATTTCAGCAAGGCATTTGATACTGTCCCCCATGACGTCCTTATAACAAAGCTGAGGAAGTGTGGGATAGATGAGTGGACAGTGAGGTGGGTTGAGAACTGGCTGACTGGCAGAGCACAGAGGGTCATTGTTGGTGGTGCAGAGTCCGGTTGGAGGCCTGTAACTAGCGGTGTTCCTCAGGGGTCTGTGCTGGGTCCGGTCTTGTTCAACATCTTCATCAATGACCTTGATGAGGGGATAATGGCCACCCTCAGCAAGTTTGCCGATGATATGAAGTTGGGAGGATTGGCTGACACGCCTGAAGGCTGTGTTGCCATTCAGCAAGACCTGGACAGGCTGGAGAGCTGGGCAGAAAAAAAACGGATGAGGTTTAACAAAAGCAAGTGTAGAGTCTTGCATCTGGGGAGGAATAATTCCATGCACCAGTACAGGTTGGGGGATGAGCTGCTGGAGGGGAGCTCTGCAGAAAGGGACCTGGGTGTCCTGGTGGATGACAGGTTGGCCATGAGCCAGCAGTGTGCCCTTGTGGCCAAAAAGGCCAATGGCTTACTGGGGTGCATTAAAAAGAGCGTGTCCAGCAGGTCGAGGGAGGTGATCCTCCCCCTCTACTCTGCCCTGGTAAGACCTCATCTGGAGTACTGCGTCCAGTTCTGGGCTCCCCAGTACAAAAAAGACAGGGATCTCTTGGAAAGAGTCCAGCGGAGGGCCACGAAGATGGTGAAGGGCCTGGAGCATCTCTCCTATGAGGAAAGGCTGAGTGAACTGGGTCTGTTCAGCCTTGAGAAAAGGAGACTGAGAGGGGACCTGATCCAGGTCTATAAATATCTAAGGTGTGGGGGGCAGAATGGCGAGGCCGGACTCTTTTCAGTGGTGAGTGGAGACAGGACAAGGGGAAATGGCCAGAAACTGGAGCATAGGAAGTTCCGCACAAATGTGCGCAAGAACTTCTTTACAGTGAGGTGACGGAGCACTGGAACAGGCTGCCCAGGGAGGTGGTGGAGTCTCCTTCTTTGGAGATGTTCAAGACCTGCCTGGATGCCTACCTGTGCAACCTGGTGTAGGGAACCTGCTTTGGCAGGGGGTTGGACTCGATGATCTCTGGAGGTCCCTTCTAACCCCTACAATTCTGTGATTCTGTGATTCTGTGAATCTTCAGTAAGTTCCAAGGAAAATAGTGGAACAAGTAATCATTGTATTGCAAGAGTATTATCTCAATACTCCTTTCCTATTTCTAAGAACAGATTCTACTATAAATAAATAAATAAATAAATAAATAAATAAATAAATAAATAAATGAAGGAATAAATAAAAATTTAAATTCTCTAATGGAAGTAGAGACCACAAAGTCTATGTAAGTTCTATATTCTTCACATGTATTTTTATCAAAATACAGTATTACATCACAAATACATAGATACTGAGTGGAGAAGACACAAATGTCAGAATATCATACATTTCTATTTAATTATTTTCACTGGAAAATATTTCTGGTCTTCAGTTTCCATCTTTATTTTCTAATGAAAACAATCTTGTTGTTCAGAGAAAACACCAAGGAAAGCTATTTGTGTAACAGTGTGAAAATACAGAGTTCCAAGTAACAGGGAATGTGAGCAGAAACTGATGCAGAATTCAATTAACAATATCCCTGTCATTATTTGGGAATTAAAATGAAAATTCCAATCAACAACTTCTACTTCATAAAGGAAAAAAAAAATCTGAATTTGCTCATGTTCTGAATCGTGCAGCATCAAGTTTCTTTGCAATTAAATTCATAGAATCACAGAATTGTAGAATGGCCTGGGTTGAAGGATCATGGATCATGAAGCTCCAATTCCCCTGTCACATGCAGGGCCGCCAACCTTCCAATTTAATACTAGACCAGGCTGCCCAGGGCCCCATCCAACCTGGCTTTCAACACCTCCAGGGATGAAGCATTCACAGCCTCTCTGGGCAGCCTGTTCCAGCACCTCACCACTCTCTCTGTAAAGAACTTCCCCCTGGTATCCAACCTAAATCTTCTCTCCTGTAGTGAAATTTCAAGGTCACAGCCTGAACCAATGGCTGAGCTACATGAGTACATGAGTGTCTGGAAGAGACAGAGAAGGGTTTAGAGCCACCCCTTCTGTCTCCACAATACTTCCCATGCCATCTGAGTCTGCATGGGTCCCCCTGCTCCCCCACCCTTCTTTGCTGTGGCGCAATGGTACGAATGGGGGAGGGTCACATTCCACAGCTCGTTCTTTTCTCCAAACTCTTACTGGGAGGGGTGAGTTAATTCCTCTTCGATGTCTATTCCTGTAGCAACTATTTCTCAAATAAAGGCTCTGTCATGCCTTCATTTGCTCTATACCTTCTTCAGCTTAAAACCATTTCTCCATATCCTGCTATTATCCACCCTCTCAAAGAGTTGACTCCCCTCTTGTTTATAGGCTCCCTTTAGGTACTGGAAGGCTGCAGTGAGGCTGCCCTGCAGCCTTCTTTTCTCCAGACTGAACAAGCCCAGCTCCCTCAGCCTGCCTTCATAGGAGAGGACATGAGAAATATTAGAATCCTGGCTGCCAGTGAAGACTTAGGCAAAGAACCCATTCAGTACCTCAGCCTTGGCATCTGTTGAAGCAGCTCTCCTTTAACATTTATTAAATGAGGTACACTTGCTTTGGCCTGTCTGTTCTGGCCAATGTACCTGTAGAATGTCTTCCTACTGCTTTTCACATCCCTCACCAAGTTCAGTTCTGCCAGTGCCTTGACTTTCCTGATCCCACATCTGCAAGTCTGGACAGCATCCCTGTATAACACATCCCAGGTGACACACCCTTGTTTCCAAAGCTGGTATGTACCTTTCTTTGCCCTCAGTTTGCCCAGCAGGTCGTTGCTGAGCCATGCTAGTTTCTTGCCTCCTCTGCCCACTTTCCTTATTCAAAGGGATGGAGAGCTCTTGTGCTCTCAGGAAAGGCATCTTTGTCTTTAAGCATCCCAGGGGATCTTGGCCATCAATTCGTTGAACAGCTTCAAGTTTGCTCTTTTGAAGTTCAGGATCCTGATGCTACTCTTTGACAGGCCCACATTCCTCAAGATCATGAACTCAACCAGACTGTGGTCACTGCAGCCCAGGCTGCCTCAAACCTTATCGCCTTTAATGATCTCCTCCACATTGGTGAGCAGCAGGTCCAGCAACGCTTCACCTCTGGTCGGTTTGTCCAATACCTGAACCAGAAGCTTATCATCAATGGATTCCAGGAGCCTCCTGGATATCTTGCAGCTCGCTACATGGTCTTTCCAACAGATATCCAGATGGTTGAAGTCCCCCCAGGACGAGAGCCTGTAAGCATGATGCCTCCTTCTTCTGAAGCAAGAAAGCCTCGTCAACAGTCAACAGTCTCCCTTTGATCAAGTGGCGTGTAGTATACCCTATTACCAGCAGGCCTTCATTAATCCTGTCCCTAATTCTAACCCACAGGCTCTCAACCTGTTCCTGACTGTTTCTCAGAGGGATCTCCTCACAGTCTATCCATTCTTTGACATAGAGGGCCACCACCAGCTTCTTTGAACATCTGTAAATGAACATTATCACCATTCAGTTGAACTAAAATTAAGTCCCAAAATCATGAATCGGAATGAATTGGATAACACCTATTTGATGGAGCTATCCCACTGTTCAAGTCTGTAGTTATCTTTTTGTTTAAACAGACATAAATATATACATGCATGTATAAAAATGTGCGTGTATGCATATAGACACACAGATACGTATGTACTTGTATGTGTGCATGCATGTGCACATGTTTTACCTGAACCGCTAGGAAACTTTCTGGTTTTGGTAATTTGTATCCTCAATTTGTATTTCCAGGATGAAATCTTCAAGAACATAATGGTGTTGTGGTCTTTTACAGACTAGAATAATGAGATTGGGTTTCCACTGTCCACTTACATAAAGGATAAATGATACTTAGTACCCAGAACTTGAATAATCATCACTGTGTCTCATGCATCAACTCCGTACTCTTTCATCTATGATTACTTTATACCCAGCATTTTTTCCTTTCCTCATATTTTCTAGATTGGCAATAGCAAAGGTATAGTCACAGTGAATACTCTGTAATAGTAGCTATTACTGAAAACCTAGGAAGCATCCTGCTTCTCACAATTAAAACGTATTTCATGACATTCAAAATGAAACCAGGTGAAAGCAGAAATCTTGTCCTATGTGCTAACAAAGATATACTGTAAAGATTCTAAGATGCCATCAAACTCATTCAGCATGCTTTATTTGACATATTTTGTAAAAATATGAAATCATTTAAAAAAATATGAAATTATAAAAAAATCATTAGGGACAAATATCATATATCATACATATATATGCAGAAGTATGAAGTAGTTGCTGTAACTATTGGAATGCATGACACACCGCAAACACATGAATTCACCCATAAACAAGTGTTTCCAGTTCTCATAAATTTAGCAGTGCATGCATCCAGCTCAACTCAATGTCATCAATGTCGTTTATCCCCCCCCCCAAAAAAATCATGTAGAAGATATTTAGACACTGTAAAAAGAAAGGTCTGACTAATAGTTGTGTGAGATGCACAGCAGTCAAAAGGTGACACAAAGCTGTAAATATTTTCAGCAAATACAAAGGTACACTTGAAACACTTGGATCATAGGCACAAGCTTACCTATGCACTGAATCTGCATAGATTACGGTAGATGGCTTATGAGACATATGTTTAAAATTGCTTTCAATACTTATTTTAAAGGACTGAGATGATTATGTATGAGTTAAATCTAATGTAATGCAGATGTTGGATGTGTTAATATTAGACTTTTCATTCTCAGTTTCTGAACACATTGTCAGTGAAATTCAATTCACATTCAAGAGTTAGTCGTTGAAAGAAATAGCATAAAATATAATGTAAGTATCCAGCCACAGATAGTTCAATATTAAGATTTCTTCAAAAATTCATAACTGATGAACAATTTCCTTGTTTATGCCAAAAAACATCTTTATCAGTGAAAGAGATATCAAATATCTTCTTCTATCAGAACTGTTTTTTGCTGAACTTTATGGGTTCTACATTTTCTTAGCAGCCACCTGCCACGAGGCATGCAATTCAGAGTACCATCCTTTTTCCTGAGACCAGGTCTGTCAAAGATTTTCTCTGTACAGTGTATTAGTGACTGAACTGCAACACAAATTCCCTCCTACCAAATCTTATCACAGCATACATCTACTAGGGATCTGTTGCATAGTCATCTTCCTCCATTAAAACTATGTGGAGGAGTAAGAGCAGTTCTGCAAGTCAAACAAAAGAATTTGGAGTTGGTGCAATTTTTATTTAAATAGGAATTCCATCAGGAAATACTTTAATGAAATTATATACTTTTATAGTGTAGTTATACACTATAATAATTATAGTTTTATTTTTTTAATTATATATATTAATAATTACTAGTGTAATTATACACTTAGGATTATCACTCAGAGAATTACATATTTTACATTTTTTCAGCATGAAAATAGTACTTATATACTACAGAATTTCCAGATGAAACAAAAATAAAAGTTCTACTCCAGTTCTGTGTTTGCACAAGCCAGTAAGATAATGCATTTAACGAAGTATTGCACATTAAGCATATTTAGCAAAATATATTTTTAAGCTTAAAGAAACCCACTTACTCCTTCATATTATGAATGTAATTTAAGGAGTTAAAGGCAGCCTTAGTTGATTGCCTCCCTCACGTTTTTGTCTCTATCTCAGATCAATTATGAACTTAATTCCTTTTCCCTTGCCCTGCCAGATCAAACTGTTGTTAATTTGGAGTTTGTTTTTTTCTTTCTCATAACACCACTCATTCTCCGTTTGGTTACTGAGTAATCCCATTAAAGGCAATAAAGGCAATCCCTTTAATTTAATCTGCTTCCTGAACAACGATTTTATCCATCGCCCTCTGTGCCACAGCCTGGAAGTCATGCCCTGCCTAGGAAGGGTTGCAGTGTAAGTCAGAGGTCACCAGGTGTGCTAATGCTGTAAATATTCTCATAGGAAAAATCTGGGATTTTCTCTCTTTTCTCCAATCACAGAAGGAGCCTGTCAGCAGTCAATGCCAATTTTCTTGAACATAAATAAAAGCAAGTATCCTACCTATGTGCCCTTTGCTATCTTTGTCTTTATTTTGGCAAAGACTAATTAAACCAAAATTAATTGGTAAGAGATAATTAAAACCTAAATGAGTCTGATAATTTAGAAGTACTGTACCATACTTTCCAATTCAAAATCAGTGTAGTTTCAAGAAAAAAACTAACTCGTTCCTGGGGCAAAAAAAAAAAACCTTTTCCCTGTTAAAGGACCAATTCCATTTCAAGTATAGAAAAATGTTTCTGTAATCCAAAGGTATCTTCAGATATGGGTAAAATATTGGCAGAACAAGCCATATACACTAGTGTGAGTTGTTCTACAAGAATCTACATGATTGCATTTTAGCAAACTAGACATCTGAAATAATTGATGTCTGCTATTTAGATGCCTTCCAGCCATATAACTGAGTTTGTGCTCCTGATGATGTGAGACCTTAATGGAGAATTACAAGATGCCAGCCCATTTACTCTCTCCTCTGCAAATCGTGATCTATGAGCTGAGAAACTAAGAGTTTTGTCCTTCAGTGTGTTTCCCCCAAAGCTGTTAAAAATTAATGAACCATTCAACAAAAATCACATGTTCACCATTCAAGATTCCGATCTTTACCCACAAATTTAGTGAAGCTGGTTGGCTTTATCTGCCCTGAATCCTCATGGTATCCTGCACGGGTCCAAGAGAGCAAAATCATGTTCAGGACTGAGCCTCCTACAGCCTCTCTCTAACATAAGTCTTTATGCGATGCTGGGACTGGTTTATATGCTTAGAAATCCATCTGATTGATGTAACTCTCAAATAAAATCTTTTCTGTGCAAAATTGCAACCTCTGTTAGGTTGAGAGTAATACTTGAAAAAGACTTCTTGATTTTTTTCCAAATAAATGCTACTATATGTCCTTGTAGTTTGTTTTGAATTTTTTAAAGCGTGAAGAGATGAATGGAGGTACCTCCCGCACGCTTTCACAGCACCACACAAACAGAAAAACCACAAGGTAAGAAATATCTCTATTCTTTTCTAAATTCTCCTGTATTTAGTATTAGTTATCCAAGTATCTATTGTCAAAGCATTACAAGGCTCTGTTTTCATACTCAGTATTCTGATGTTCTGGTAGGAAATAGGAACATCACAGATACTAGACAGCAGTGCAGGCTACAGGGTAAAAATATTCTTTGCATTTATCCAACCCATTTATTGAAGTGATCTTTTGCATTTGTCAGACCAATTCCACAGATCAATTTACAATGTTAGTGTCATTATTCCATCAAATAGATGTATGGGAACTGCTGAGTCACGGCCTGAACCTCTGATTGATCACCTGAGGTGAGCCATGAGTCAGCCAGAGGAGCACAGCTGAAGGCAATTCACCTGTGCTGCCGGAAGGGCTGGAGCCAGGCTGCACCCCTCCTAGACCTATTTAAGAGCTGGCTACCAGAGGGGAAGGATCTCATCTGGAGATCACCCCTCTTGGTGTCTTCTGGTGAGCTCAACCCAAGGGTAAGCTCTTCCACTTATTCTCTTTTTGTGATCGTTGTCTGCTTTGCCTTACTCTCTTGATTATATTGCGATTATAACATCTTGATATCTATTGATTATACAATTATATTGTGATTATAACATCTTGGTTATACAAATAGAATACCAGGCCAAAGTGCTTTCAGCAAAAAACAAGGAAGGAAACAACAGAGGTGCTATACATGTTTAATAGGTAGTGCATATTGAGTGAAAGGAAGTAGCAGTTCATCCAAGTATAAGTAGGAATCGTTTCCTTGAAATCACTAGAAAAATTTGTCTTTTTTGCAATGGAGTTTAATTTAATTTGAGGCACATAATTATTTTGACACTATGACAAGCGAGCGTTAGGATGATCAGATAGAATAATTGTTGGTTTGCTACATGATGTTGTTACTGTAACATAATAGTTCTCAAATAAGCATATTTAATTACTGTAAAAAAAAAAAGTTAATTCAATTATGATTATTTAAGTTGTTTTTTGTTATACTAATAATTAAAATAATATTCATCTATAGTCATATAGTCATTTAATTAAATAAAATAATTAGTATTAAAATTATGACACTATAATACTTCTACCTCTCAGTTAACAGTACTTAATTATTGTAAAGCAAATTAATTTGTTCTACACTTCAGTTGATATTCTGAGCTAAGTACATTGCAATTATTCTGTTACGAGCAATCCCATATTTTAAGCCTCTGATGAAATTTGCAGTTAATGGAGAAAATGAGTCCTGCTGGTCAGTGTGGGGGCTAAGTGTTTTCAGATAAGATGTAATTCTTTATGGCAGCTGTAATGTTGTGCTTACTATCTCTTGTAAATATCAGTAATTATTTATCTGGATGATTTATTCCAGTTTTCCTAACATTTATATACTTTTCCCTACACAAACATCTTCAGGTTCTACCATCTCCAACTACTTGATAACTTCTCATGCATAGGCCAATATTGAAGTTTTAAATTTAATCACGTAAGGAGCTGATCATTCCCTGTAACTCAGCTGCCTTTTGCCAAGATTTCCTAGTGGGATTAGTCAGATTAATCATCTACTTCTGTTTTCCAATTCTACCAGCCCTTCTTCCTGGCCCGAAGTGAGTTATGTGATGAAAAACAAAACAGAAATGGAAATAATTCAGAATACTGGTTTTTGTTTTTCATCAGAATGTTAAATTTAACCAGCTGTGTTTTCCATGTGCCTCAGAAGAGAAGACATGGAGTCACTGGGAATATCTGAGATGTTGATCTCATCTGATAAGAAGAAAGTAGGAGGATGCTGAGGCTCTACACAGTTGAAGATTAGAATTCCATCATTTCTATTGTGAGATGAAGATCTTATCTATTGTCCCATTTCTACATTGAACCAGGAAAAATAAAATAAACTACTGTTACATAATTTGTATTACTTTCCTCTAGCACATTGTTTCAGCCTCATACCTCAAAGGTCTGCAAGGATAAGCCTGGCATCTCTGCAGCTCTTGTAATCAAATGGGCCTTTTTCATCAACCTAGTGATTCCTGTAAAGACTCTCAAAAATCATGTTGCAGGCATTTTCCCCTCAATGAAGTTGCTTTAAATTTCAGGCAAATTATCTCTTCAGGTATTGTAGAGCTCTGTAGCTTTGAGAATTGCATTGGATACTAAATGTCTCAGTCTCAGCCATTTGAAGACTGATAGCACTGAATTTCCCTGTATTTACTTTGAAGAAAAAGACTCTTTGAAACAAAAAAAATTTCTGCAAGCATAAGGGAAGTTTGTAGAAGCAATTCTTCTTAGAGTTCAGATTGATTTGTAAATAGATGTGAAAATTTGGACACTTACATTATGTACATTTCAGCCACTATGAGGTTACTTACTGAAGTTTTTTCCTTCTTATTTATTGCAGTCTCTTAATTTGCAGTCTTCATTCCAACCTGAGGAAAATATTTACAGAAGACTTAGTATCATAGGGGAAAAAAAGAAAAAAAAAAAAAAAAAAAAAAAAAAAAGTTGGGTTAATTCTTACGCTACAAAGCATATTGTCTTGGATCTTTGTAAGGAATTCTCACAGGCATCAGTAAAAACCAGGAAAAATGAAAAAGTGATTTACATAGAATAATATAACAAATCATTGAAAGAACCAGAGTTAGCTGTAAATGATCAAGATTATTAATTTTGTACTCTACCAAGGTAATGCTGCATTCTAATGGAAAAAAGGTCCATTACTATTGAAAATATGCCCAATAGTCATGCATTTATACTGAAATAAATCGATTTATGGATTTAACTAGAAGTTCTTAAATTTATAGCTGAAACAGTCTAGTTTGTACTTCACACACAGTAGGTAAAAGCTAATGGGACATTTTCAGACTAAAAAAAGCACAGGACATTAGTGTTTTTGAAATCAATCCAAGCTCCAAATGTTTATATAGTAGTTGGTAAACTGTATCAGCTGTCTTACTGCTGAACTGAACAGGATACCTGGTCTAGACATTTAGACACAGGTGACAGAGCCCTAAATTATGTACTGCCAGTATATATTTTGCATGTGTCATGCATTTAAACTGCCTAAGTAGATTTTAGCCTGCAAAAATGCTACAACTACTCATGCCTTTTTTCAATGAAATTTCTTCTTATAGCACTCTCTTTATCTAAAATGGCTTTTTATAGTGTTGTGCATAGAGAATCCTTAAATAATAATCTTTAAATACCACGCTACGAAACTGTAGAGAGTATGCTATTTTATTTTACACTAACTTCAGCTAAGTCCTGTGTTTTCCTCTCATAGCAAACAACCCCTAATGACTGTGAGGATCTTCATCAGGGTCAGAGAGCTTAATGCACAAACCTGTGCTCTGTAGCAGAAACAGACAGGAAAAAGCACCTGAGGTACCTTTCTGTCCAGAGAGTTTTACTCGTGAGCTATAAAATATTTTAGCACTCTTTTGGTTAGTTTGATGACACAGAATATTTTCTTATATGTTTAATAAAAGTATTATTACCTGAGTTCAGAATGGAGGTTGGATTGTGCATTCATTCAAGATGGGTATCAAGAGTTGCTCTAGTGAAGATTGAATTAGACACCAAACAGACTACTTCAAAATAAACTACAGCATAATGATCAGAACGCCTTTCCTGAGGATGTATTTTAATGTTTATTTTCTGACTAAAAGAGAGGGAAAATATGGAAGTTATCCCCCTTTCAATCAGTTAGTCACCCATTAGACAAAGCAGTGGGGATGTTGGCCCACAACAGAGGCAGGTGTTGGTGGAATGGCAGTAGAGACTGAACCTTTCCACCAGTATTCCATTACATTTTGTTGCTCTGTGACAGATGGTAGCAGAGGGGCAGTCTGACAAAATGATGTCTGACATGGAAGCGTGTGTGGAGCAAAGGTGTGTCTTTGAATTCCTCCATGCAGAAAAAATGGCACCCACTGACATTCATAGACACTGAACAGTGGATGTGAGCACAGTGAGGCTGTGGGTGATGTGTTTCAGCAGTAGTGACACCAACAGTGAGTCACCTCTGCTGATGTAAATGTTTATGAGTACAGCACACAGGCTCTTGTTCATCACTGGCAAAAATGCATAGCAAACGGCAGTGAATATGCTGAAAAATTGTTTTATAGCTGAGAATTTGCTCGATCAAATAGTACTATTATATTCTTGTGTTGTAGTTTCCATGGAAATAAATAGGAGACATTACTTTAGGAGCAGCCTATGTAGTAAAATATAATAATATAGAATAATAAATTATAATATAAAATAGTATATTAAATATGAGTATAGATATTAAAAACCTATTCTTCTTTCCTTGGTTCTTGTTTCTATATGTAGTATTTTGCTAATCATTGCTATTCATTGCCTTGTAATTATCAGCTTAATTCTCTGTTGGAGAAAAAAATTCATATATGTTTGAAAGTCAGTAATACACAGCAGCAGACATGCAAATACAGTGGAAGAACTTTATTAGCTGATTACAACTGATTAGCTTTTCACATTACAATCTCTGTAGGTAATCTAACCAGGAAGTCAGAATGATTTCCCAAAACAGCAGAGTTAAGTTATGAAATGAAATTTTACCAATTTCCACATTTAAATGAAGGTAACATTTGCAAAGGGAAATGAAATAACAAGAATTGATAACATAGAGCTTGAAAACAGTGTGGGTGATTACTGAAGAGGAGACTGAGCCTTCTCCAGGCTTCCTGAATTGATATTCTGAAAAATTAACAGCTTGTGAGATTTAAAATGTTAATATTAAAGGTATTTCCACTGTGGCATTTTTCTTCAGTAGCTTCTTGTGCTGTAATTTATGAAATACATTAAACCATTACTTCGTATCTGATTCATCCATTAGTCGAGTTTATAGAGTTAAATGACATACAATGATTGACTACACCATCTGCAGCATCTGATATGCTTTCTTAGGCTGTCTGAGAACATGACATCCCTTTCTTAAACAAGTCCAGGTGCTACATCACAGAAGGAAGACAAATGACTACTCACAGCATATTGCTCAGGACTTCACTAATAATCAGGTGAGTTGGACAAATGCTGAGACTTCTTCATGTTAATGTATGCCCTGAGATTCCTTTCCCATGAATCAGCAGAACAAGCAATTCACCTTGTTTTCCTCCCTTCATAGGATCTCAATATCTCTTTCACACTGGAGGATAATCACCTACTACATAGATGACAACGACCACAGAAACTTGGAAGAGTATTTTCATAACTCTTATCTTAGTAAGACAGCTATTATGTAGGCTAAATGGATTACAAATACCTGGCATGCCTTCTGCATAAAATTTCACTCTGTTTTTCAAGAGTAAGAAACTATGACAGGAAATTAAAAGAGAAGCTCAAAAAAGATGGTCTTACTATGATTGATAGGGAATGCCAATATGGCATTACTCATTTTTATTTAGTCACAGCAGTACACACTGCTGAAAAGAATGCTGACAATGGAAATAAAAAATGTTCGGGGGATTAATTTTTGTCACAGAAGCTTCAGAACAAATATATTGTGAATAAGACAAATTCTTACAAACTCGAATGACACAAATGTCTGTCCTTTGGACGTGTGTTTTCTATGCAGCATATACTTTCAAAATACTACTTTAAGCATGTGAATATTCTGCTTGAATGAAAAAGAGAATCCTTGAAAGTGTTTATTAGTTGTCATTTTAACATATTTATGAGTTTCAAAACAGATAATAAAGCATCATATTTAAACAGTGCAAACTTTAATTGCTACAATTATTTTTTTAATAGTAAATATGAGTAAGACTTGTTAAAAGAATATATAAGGTAAAGAAGGTGCTGGCAAGAAAGACGTTTCTGAATAGCTGAATCTTAAATCAAACACAAGCAAATGGTAGAAGCCTACTTGTCATTTCAGAAATGCACAACCTCACTAAAAAAAAGAAGTCAAATGACTAAACCTTTCAAGTAATAAACAAGGAAAGGCCAACTGGCAATGTCAATTTAAGGCATGTTTCACTGTAAAGTGGTATGGAAAGCTGATGGCTTTCAGAAATCGACATGCAACAAGTGTGATTAATCATACAGAAGGATAAAATTATTGTTACTTTTTCCATCAGCAATTCATAGAATGAGGCTATGCTTTTCTAAAAAGAAAGGAAGTTGATTTTTATATAAAAAAACAGAAGCAGTTTTTTTTTATATTCATGAAGCCCATATACAGAAGTAATTTTTCAAGCCCTCATACAAATCAATGTAAAGATAAAAGTCTTTCCATGCATTGAAAGAGATTCAGATCAGACCTTTGGTTTATCATGAATGAACAAACAGGCATGTGGAGAAGTGAAAGGAACACAAATGTCAGTTAATTTCACAAAAATTACTGCTGAATGATTGTACTCAACCTATCTTTTAAAATAGCCTACATATTATCTATTACTCACTACAAGATTGTCCAGCTTTATCCATGCAGAGCTTTGTTACAAATAATACATTTGTAAGATATATAACCATATACCACAGGTAGTTCTCCACAAGGAATAGGACAGGACTAGTTCAGACACAACGCAGCCAGCCTTGGCACACCTCAAGAGGCAGAGGAAAGTCCTTAGAGAAGAGGACTTTTTGCTGACCGTATTCTCTTTTGGCAGTCTCTTTGCAGCCCCACACCAATGAGACCATAAGATTGTATCTGTCTTTCAAACCTAACACTAAATCTAAAACAGGACCAGGGATGGAGCATATACACTTTATTTCAAATATTTCATATGTCCAAAAGTAATGCTTCCTGTTTATTACCATGGAAACTAAAACATATACAAAGAGCATAATAATATTTGATAGAGAAAATTCTCAGCTATTTTTCAACATAGTCACCACAATTAGCTATGCATTTCTGTCAGCAATGAATAAGAGCCTGCATGCCATGCTTGTAAACATCTGCACCAGCAGAGGTAACCCACAGTTTCACAGCTGCTATGATGGAGTCATTGCTGAAATGATGAAATGATTCCCACCACTCACCACCTCATTGTGCTCACATCCACTGTTTGATATCCATAAATATTCAGCAGACATCAGTGAATGTCAATAAGTGTCATTTTTCCACTGAACAAGCAGCAAGAGGCCTGGCACTATGGGATCACAATCTGAGATACCCATTTAATGCTACCTTGGCCACCTTTAGCTATAGAGAATATCAGCGTGAAAGATTTGTAACTAATTCAGGGAAAAGAAAGAAAACGAACTGCATATTGTGACAAAGTGTCCTAACTCTCATGGCAAAACTATATGAACAGTTCAAACAAATGTGAACTCATTTCCTGTAGCCCATGCTGGCCCAAAGAAGCCAGATCTTGTCTGGAAGTTGTACAGCTGTGCTGTTCAACCCATTTAACCTCAGACATGATGTACTGACATTTTTGTACACAACCGCTAAATTGCATTTGAGGAGAATAAGCTAAGCTCATCTAGTCCTCTTGCCAGTTATTTCTCAGCAAACTAGAAAAGGCCACACATGGCAAAGCAAAAATGACTTAGTTCAGCATTTGCCTACAATTACAACTCTCAACATGCTCTGTGACGTTTTATGTAATCAAATATTTAACTGAATCTTACAGTAATTAATAGCTCATCTGTTTTTCATATACCCACAGTAATCTATTTTTCATATTGTTAATACATCCAAGGCAGTAAATACTGTTTCATTGATACAACTCACCATCAAATTTATGCAAGAAAGAGAAAATGTGTCTAGGGACTCCTTGAATCAAAGATCAACTGATTACTAAGCATTCATCAAAGAGAACTACATAAGGAAACAGTGGGAAGAAAAAATAATTTCTATAAATTCCTTGTGATAAGTGAAAAAGAGGAAGTTGGGCTCCCAAGAATGTGGTTGACCTTGCCAAGACGAACAGCTCTTGGCAGCTGTATCAGTTTTGTAGATCGTAACTACCTCTGAATTACCAAGAACACAAGAATCTCTGTTTCTTTAAAGATGCATTCTGTTTAAGTATTAAGAGAAACTATGCATCCCTGGCTGGGAATTGCAAAATTAAGCTATACCACCATAGATATCCATTATCTATTTTGTTAAATCCACCTTATATATATATTCTATCCTAGCACATAAAAAGAATCATACTAGAATCATGTTTTGTACTGATTTTAGTGCCAGCATAACTGTAGAAACAGTTCTTGTGGATGCAATGCTTGTGCAGGACAGCTGTATCACTTTAGCTGAAGAAGAGCCATTTTCTATAAATAAGTAAACACATCTTGCTGTACAGCTTGACCTTGTTAACTGGCAAGTGAAATCACTAGACACATCACAGAATTAAACATCATCAGAGTCAAATATATTATTTTGAGACTCCTCTATTTGTCTGTTGATAATCTGCATTAGTTTATGGTTGAAGTATTTTGGCGGTACTGTGTTATTATTAGACCATTCTCCATTTGAAGTTGTGACTCAGACCTGCTGTTTTTTTCTGGCATTTCACTTTCTTTTTTTTTTTTTTTTTTTTTTCACTATCTTTCTTTTTATTGTGTGTGTTTGGTTTTCTTTCCCCTAAAATTGAAAGGATGCAGCTACACGAATAAGTTTATACTATTTTCAAGTATACTGAACGTTGTTCTCTGTTTCCATCACAGTTACATCCTAACGGTCTTGCTTTTCCTCCCATTTTGTGAGATTCTGGTTGCCAAATTTAGAGAAGAAATCAGTAACATGGTTCAAATATAGAAAGCAAGCTCAGATATCACCACAAAATTTAATGCTGTGCAATGGTCAGTATACTGTGTATACTTCTTCCTAATATTACGGTGATAGTAGGCAGTCATAGAAAGCATGATTAATAAAATTTGAATATATTAATCTTTACTTCTTAAAACCATGAAATCTGGAGAAATGTGTTTCCTTTCCTCTGGCTATCAGATGGAAAAATCCATACCTATATGTATTAGTAATTTCAACATAATTGTGTAGTTCATAGTTATTATTTAGTATGGATGAAAATTTCTTCTTCAGTCAGAGTCACCTATTGAAGCATAGCTATTGTGCTACAGTGTTGATGTCACACTTGCACATTTTCATTAACAGAAATCTGCCTTGGGCATCTTTCAGGAATGAACTAATTGTCTACAGGTTGCCTGTGTCACTTCCCTGAACTATCTTATAACACAGATCTCTTGATCTCAACGTTTTTTGGAGGGTACAGAATTCAGTGCTTTTCTATCACCGGAAATTATTTATTTCTAGTACAGAAAGTAATTTCAAGGAAGTGATAGCACAGAGTACATTTTTCCTTTGACTGTAATGACAACAATAATGAACACAATGTAAAATAAATAGAACAAAAATGTATTAACACTGAAGTCAATATGAAAAAAAAACAACACTAATATGAACTTGTTCAAAACATTTCTATATTTTGCAGATGAAGAGGAAGCAGTGGTGAAATGAGAACCACAGTGCAGACAAAGTATTAGGCCAATAACTCACCTGCTGCCAAAATAAAGCCCTATTAATCTCATTTTACCATTATCTTGGACACCGAATAATCTTTGAAATGTCACAAAGATGTCAAGTAAATATCCATCCATCATCAATGAAGACAGAAGAACCTGACAATGAAGATAAGCTTGTAGAGACTGTGTGGTCTCTACTCTGAAATATTGTATCTGCCTATGTGCTAGTAACTTGCATGATTTAATATGCCATTGATAGAAATCTTAAACACTGCTACCATCTACTGGATAATTTATGCTTGGATACAATATCTCACCAGAAAAGAAAGAAAAGGAAAAATGAGAGGAAAAGCATGTACTGAAATATTATTCACAAATCATTTAGCTTTGGTATTCACATAATCTAATTCAGCACTCTTCTATTGTTCTAGATGAACAATCTCTGTGTCACAATATGTACACTGCTTTTATTTCTGAATTATTCACAGGAGGAAAAAAAGAAAAGAAAAAGTGTAAGAAAAAGTGGCCTGCAATATTACTTTCCTCCGTTTTCATTTTTATTTCCTATAGTACTTCTTGTAACTAGGTCACCATTGTCTGCTGTGTAGACTCTTCCATGTTGAAAGAGGGAAGTGTGCCAGTGCTGCATATTAGTGCTTTACCAGCCAAGTTAGTGTTGAATTCACTTTTATAGTGTCTGAGATTCAGGAAGAAAAAAAAAAAATAGAAAAAAAAAAAAGAAATCTCTTGGAAAGTTGCATTAAGTGGCAGCAGTAATTGCTCTCTACTAAAAAGTTGCCATGACAACTGAAGCTTGCAGAATTTTGACAGGAAAAAATCTTACCCTTTAATGTTCCTTAAAACTACGTCAATCTTCTAATTTCAAGTTTGAAAACTGAGACTATTTACCTTAGCAGTGAACATTTTAAACAGAAAGGACACTATCATCACTGAAAGGTATACTGTATGAATTGAAAACTGAGGAAAATTAGAGGATACTTTTCCTAAAAATCTTTCTAACAAAGCTGTGATATTAAATAGTTTCATTAAATAATTACACAAAAGTATTAGAACTCTGTGTTAAAGTGTCAGCTTGGGAAGCAGTCAGCCAGAAGTGTCTGACAGTGAAATGCACAGGCAAAAAATGATGATGAATCTAAGCTAAGTTGTTTGGAAGAAGATCTCCTGTCCTTCGTGTTTCCTCTATTTTCAAATTTAGGATTATGGTCCAATCTAAATTTCAGGTTCACATCAGGATGTCTCTGAGCTTCAGGATGATTCCAGACTCTATTAAATTAAGTAGTTGGTCAACTATGAAAATAATAAACAATGGTAGTGATCCATGTTTCTCATCACTAAAGAACAGGATCACTACATATAGTAATTCACTGATAACATTAATTCTTCTAAGCTTTATCTAGAGCTGTTTAAAAAAATTCAATGTGCCAAGTTCTCAAATGATTCTGGATTATTAAACATTTTGTGCAAGGTTTTGCACCTGAGTTGCAACAACACCCACTATCAGTACATGCTGGGGGATGAAAAGTCTGTCAAAAAGGACTTAGGAGTACTAGTGGATGAGCCAGCAATGTGCCAATGTCCCAGCCCAGAAAGCCAACCATACCCTGGGCTGTATCAAAAGAAGCAGCCAGAAGATCAAGGAATCATAGAATCACAGAATCTCTCAGGTTAAAAAGACCTTCAAGATCATCAAGTCCAACCACAACCTAATCATACTACCTTAACTCTAACAACTCTCTGCTAAATCACGTCACTGAGCAACACGTCCAAATGGATTTTAAACACATGCAGGCAACTCAACCACCTCCCTGGGGAGCCTATTCCACTGCTTAACAATCCTTTCTGTAAAAAACTTTTTCCTGATTTCCAACTCAAATGTACCCTAGTGCAACTTAAGGCCATTTCCCCTCATCCTGTCACCTGTCACTTGTGAGAAGAGACCAGCCCTGCTCTCATGTAGGCACCTTTCAGATATTAGAAGAGAGGCATAAAGGTTCCTCTCAGCCTCCTTTTCCCAGATTGAAAAGTTCTTTCAGTCTCTCCTCAAAGGGCACATTCTCCAAGCCCTTCACAAGCCTTGCTGCCCTTCTTTGGACCTGCGCCAGCAGCTCAATGTCCTTTCTATACTGGTGTGCCAAAACTGAACAGAGTACACGAGGTCAGGCCTCACCAATGCCAACTACAGGGGCAGGATGACTTCCCTAGTCCTGCTCACCGCACCATTCCTGACACAAGCCAGGATGCCACTGGCCTTTTGGCCACCTGGGCAATCTGCTGGCTCATATTTAGCTGACTGTCCATCAGTACACCAAGGTCCCTTTCAGCCCAAGATCTTACCAGCCTCTCCTTCCCAAGCCTGTAAAGTTGCCTGGGGTTGTTGTGACCAAAATGCAGGACCCAACTCTTGGCCCTATTGAAACTCATACAGTTTACCATCAGTCCTATCGATCCAGTCTATCCAGGTCCCTCTGTAGTGCCCTTCTTCCCTCTGGCAGATCCACACTCCCTCCCAACTCGGTGTCGCCTGCAAACTTACTGAGGATGAACTCAATCTCCTCATCAAGATCGTTAATAAAGATGTTAAATAGAAGCAGCCCCAGGATGGAGTCTTGGGGGACACCACTTGTGACCAGCCACCAACTGGATTTAATTACATTGACCACAACAATTTGGGCATGGTCATCCAGCCAGCATTTCACCCAATGGAGCGTATGTCCATCCGTACCAGCTTTTCCATGAGAATGTTGTGGGGGATAGCGTCAAAGGCTCTACAGGAGTGCAGGTAGACCACACTGACAACCTTGCCTTCATCCACTAAGCAAGTCACCTTGTCATAGAATGAAATCAGGTTTGTCAAACAGGATCTACCACTCGAGAAGCCATACTGACTGGGCCTGATCCCCTGGTTGACCTTTAACTGGTCCATGATGGGGCCAGAGATTATCCATTCCATAACCTTCCCTGGCACCGAGGTGAGACTGATGCATCTGTAGCTACAAGGATCATCTTTCCAGCCCTTTTTGAGGATGGGTGTCACATCCGCCAGTCTCCAATCTGCCGGGACATCCGCGGTTATCCAGGACTGTTGACGAATGATGGAGAGTGGCTTGGCAAACGCATCCACCAACAAGTGAATGTCCCATCCCTGGAGATACCCAAGGTCAGGCTGGACCAAGCTATGAGCAACCTGATCTAGCTATAGGTGTCCCTGTTCATTGCAGAGGTATTGGAGAAGGTGACCTTTAGGAGTCCCTTCAAACTCATATAATTCTATAATTCTATTATTTATATAAAACACTAGTGAAAATTCACTGACTAGTACTAGCCCACTTTTAATGCACTACAACCAAGTACAGAATTTAAGCCTGTAATTTTAGTTGAAATAGGAATAGGAAATTGTGACATCTATATTTTCCATATTCTCAGAAAAAAATAATTTTGAGTTGATAAACAGGTGCATCCAAAGATGCTTAGAAATGTGCATATACATTTTTGAAGCACTTAAATACACACTTTCTTCTACCTCTGTATCTTTTTATTTTAGTGAGGAGAGGAGGAGAGACATTGCCAACCAAGAAAAAAAAAAAAAAAAAAAGTGGCCTTTGCTCGTTCCAGCTGGACTATAACCAAGATATTATGACCACCATGTACAAATGACTCATTGACTTTGTAACATTGATAAAACATCTTGCAGACAAGGGAGCTCTGACCAACCATTTATTTTTTATATTCAACTTAACAGGACTCTCAGATTCTTGTTTCATTAGTCAGTGTTGTCATAGGTACTGCATAGGTACTGAATGAAATTGCATGCGTGTGTCCTACATTTCCTTTTCTAAAGAATAGCAGTCATATTTAAGAATGAAGTATCAAATAAAAAGACTTCAGCTATTGAATATTTCTGGCCAACTAATATGAGGAGCAAGTGAATTAAAATAGAGCATGGTAGAGAAGAGGAATGGGGTATGGGAGAAAAGAGGAATAATGTGGGGTCACAGGAGGTAGAAGATATGTTAAGAATATAGCAATGAATATAGAATATAGCATTAAGAATAGCAATGTCAGAATTGATGTATTTTTGCTCCAGCTTATGTCAAAGGAGGCAAAGTAAGACCAATGCAAAGTCTTTTGGAATTCCTACCACTGGGATTTAAATACTCTTTTAACATAGTAACCAGGTCTTTTGTTTCCTCTTTTATCAGTGCTAACATCAAAAGAATAGAAACAATAAACAAGTAAGGCTATGTAGTTACCACACCAAAAAAACAAACAAACAAACAAACAAAAAAAAAACTGTTCTGATTTTATACTCTGTGGCTTATTTTTTTGGGCAGTGTCTGAATCTAAAACTAGAAGTTTCCTGTCCTATATTCACACATCTGCACAACTAAAGGATCCAGCAATTCCTAGGCCACATGGGAACTACTTTCTGCGCAGAACAGAACAAGATCCTAGAAAGGAATCCTTAAAACTTTAGCTAATTAGCCAACCATTTCTCAGCTGAGCTAGTCAGAATATTTTTTTATTTTTTAAGATTTTTTAAGATATTTTTTTAATTTTTTAAGAAAACATAAAAAATAAAAAAAGAGCCTTTAGAAATCAGCCCAGCATATAAATGATGCTATTTTACTTAAAGCAAAATCCCAACACTATGTTTCCTTAAATAAATCTCTCTCTGGCATAATATGCATATATCTGATTACCACAACATCATTTGGCACAATGTGGTACAGTTGGCAGCTTTTGTTAAGAGAGGAGCAGGGTTGGAACTAAGAAGGATATCACAAGCCATGCTGAGGTGCTTTAAGAGTTACATGGACAGGATTTCACAGTGGTTTCTTGCACCATGTCTCATCCAAGCCATTGCTACTAGTTCCTCACTTTCAGGAGCACTGAAGCCAAAAAGAAAAAATATATGCGTGGACCTAAACTTTTTCTCACTCCATTTAGAGTTATTTTGCCTCAACTTCACTTAAGAATTAGAATTTTCTACTTCCTGGAGGATTATTTCAAATTATAGTCTCCATAATATAGAAAAATGAGTGTGTTTTTGTAACTAGGTAGTCAATATTAGCATTTAACACTTTTTCCTTGTGCATTCTTCACAGCCCATTTGAATGAAGTCCTATCTAAGTCATTTCTAAAGTTATCTTTAGCAAAAGCTTGAAAGTTGTAAAACAAATCCCATTTCTAGAGGAAGATATATATGTATGTATATATATATCTGTACATTTTTATTATCTTAGTATGGAAAGAGGAAAAATCAGTAACAATGTAAGTTCTACCAATTTATTTAAAATAACTCACATGAGGAAAGACTACTGCAGAGATTCAGGCAGCAGACCATAATTTGTCTATGCCTGAAGAGTGAAAAGAAAAGCGTTTGCCAGTGAAACAATTCCAACACCAGTGTTGCAGCACCACCTGTTGCCAGTTTGCGGTTGCACAGACATGTAACGAGCTCTTACACAAAATTAAAATTACATTATCTTTTTCTCCAAATTGCACACTGGCCAGCATGCCAAGTTTGCCATAACTTTACTTTCCAGAAAATCCTATCTAATCTCTTTTACAAAAACAAGAGACCAAAATAAAATAAAATAAAATAAAAAGTAATATTTTAATATTAATTAATCATATAAAATTGTATTAATATTTATTAAAATAGTTCATAATATCCAATATAGATTGAAAAATCCTTATGGATGCATTGTAATTTAATTGTGTTAACTCCATTAACTCCTGAATCTTGCTTTATACCACAGTTAATAAGAGCATTACAGAACATCCTGAGACTTTAAGAACAGAGGGAAGGTTGAAAACATTAGGCATAGGCCAACAAAATACTTCCCACAGATGATTCAGTGTGGCCATTAGAAAGTGCAGTAAATAATGTGGGAAGAATTGGGATTCCAAATATGGATTCAAAATGCACTAAAGGGATTTGTGCCATACAGAGTGAGATTCAGTGTAAAAGCATTTTAATATTTGCAGCTTCATGGAACTACTGCACATACACACACAACAGAAATTTAGATGAGAGACGGAACTGTTTCTAGCTGATAGTAATTCTAGCCCTCTTGGAAAATAAGTTATGCACACCAGCACACATATATGAAGATACTTCAGTTTTTTCTCCACTGATGAGAAAATCTCATCAGCCTCACATCTGAGAAGACTGACACGTTGAGGAAGAAAATGCAACAGAAATGCCCATTCCTGCTTGCTATTCTTGAGAGGGTATTTGATGTTCCATGGTCTCCTGACTACAGGGGATTTCTACTCCACTAGCAGCACAGTTTTTATGGGAAAGAATTTTCTGTCTTTCTCAAGAATCATTAAAAAATAAAAAGATGAGCTTCTTAAATGCAGCTAAACAGGCTGTCTGCCTGTGATAATTAATAAGCAGTAAGCAGAAGCAGTTCCTCGTCACTACAGGAAATGAAAAGCAGCTTATATTAATCCAACTCAATAAGAGCACGTCTTTAGGAAAAAAAAAAAAAAAAGAAAAAAGAAAAAAAGAAGTGCAATCTGTACTCATTTTTACTAGCAAATCATCTTCCATTCAATTTTTTCTAACTGCAATATAGTTTTATTCAAATTCATTTCTGAACATTTTCATCAGTATCTACATGCTTTTTGTTCCAGCTTCTGGACTTCTAAATATCTAGTTTTAAATGTGTGTTTTTCTTACTCCTATCATTACTCATCAACAACTTCCATGCTGTAGATTCGGTGTTATTTTTCTTCTACAAATGCAACAGAGATGTCTTGTCAATCAGACCCTGAAGGAAGACATGCTTTATAAGTCATTGCAGAAGATACTTTATTTCAAAGCTTGCTTTCCAAGTAATATTTGCTTATTAGAAATTGTTGCAGTTGTTTTTAAAAACGTCTGAAATACAAACTACCAGTTCAGAGATCAAATATTCCTCTATGTTTTAAAACATGTTCATCTCTGTGTTTTCAGTAATAAGGAGAATAGCACAACAGGAGTAATAGAGAGGGACACAAAAATGTGTTTGTTTTCAGATTCTTTCTATTGTGAAAGAAAGTTTATTTTAAGTTTAAAAAAAAAAAAAAAAAAAAAGTCCATCCATATAATACTATAGTAGAGTTAGGAGAAAAAGCAAGAAGTTTGTGATGTGATAGGTAAGTAAAATGACCTAAAATTGTGCACAAGTGTGCTGAATGAACTTAACAAGTCTGTAAGACCAAGAACCAACGAAAGAACTGCAGAAACACCTGATTACATCCACTGTGTGTATAATGAAACTTGAGATGGAAGTCGGTGTCAATAAACATTGGCTGATCCTTACTGGCAAAGAAAACAAATAAAAAGGAAGGCTCAGAAAAGACCCTTACCACTTTGGGAAGTGAATCCTGGGTTAAAAATGAAAGCATTCAATGAAGGCAGTATCTTCTGCTCAGCATGGGTCAAAATAAGCAAATAAAACAAAAAAATATATTACTGTGCCACCACATACATTTGTGGTTCCATTTGAACGCTCTATGCAGTTCTGTTCCCCTCTTTCCAATAACAGCATTTTAACACTGAAAAAGTTCTAAAGACTGGAATCGTGATCAAAAATATGGAGTAACTTCTGAATGATGAATTGTGGAGTAGGTTAAGAAACTTCAGATAGGAAGGGATATCTTAGGATAAGACACTATTACAGATCTATTAAAAAGTCAAGGTGCCTAGGAACCAGCTGCTTACTGTCTTTTCTGATGAAGAAATGGCAGGCAGAAAAGAAAAATGTAGAAGAGTTCAAAACCATACAAGGAGGTAGTTGTGGTATGGAATTGCTTGAGGATACATTTGGATCCGAGAGACAGGATGTCTCAGGAGCAGAGGCAAGCAAACTACACACTCAGAGGAGCACAGAGGGTTACTAGTTTTATTCAGTATACACACATTCACACACACAAGCATCCACTTTACATAATCCCAGTAAGCAGCAAGGAGAAAGTCCCTAAGCAAGCGCGCTATTACTTTCTGACCCTTGAGAGACAATGAAACACTGAAAAGGAGAGGGAGATGGAACATGCTGGCAGCAGATTTCATGGGTAATATCATCAAGCCTTCAAAGTGCACTTTTCCTCTTTCTCCACCACAGCTTCTCTCCTGCTTTCATTCTCCCTAGGGTCTTCAGGGCTTTTTCACTTTTATGCTATACCTGCATGGCCAACATATGATACAGAGCCCAAGAGGAACATCTGATTGCAAAACAAGTTCTTGCAAATCAAAATAAACTACCAAGGTCATCTCTCTCTACAAGATACAAGATATAAAACAAGATTTGTGGCTACAGCTGCAAATATCACTTCCTTTAAAACTGGCAGAATTCTTTGTTCCATCCCAGGATCACTCTGCAATCAGGGGCCTTTAGGTCTCCAACACAATAATAAAAGAGGAGGAAGAAATTTTGGATGCTAAAATTTGTACAGGATTGCCATGGTTTTATGATTTTTGGTTATCGGTATTCCACGCCATAACATCATGTAGTGCACTGGGAGTTACACAGTTAATGCTCCAGTTCCAGGAATCTGTCCAGAAAAGAAGAAGAACTACATAACCCAGAGGACTTTGTGTTTACAGAGGAGATATAACTGCTGGCAAGGTCACCTGATGTCTCTTTTTTCCTTCGGCTTTCCTCCCTTCTGCTTGCCCCAGCTGTGCATCTCACCTCAGCATGTGGTGAGGCCTTCAGTCTCCCAGACACTCTTTCACTCATTGTATTTGATTTATTTTTTTACAATTTTTTTACTTCAGTGTGTGAGGAGCTGCTTTCTGATTGTTCAGTATGTGTGTATATGTGTATATATGTGCATTATATACACACAAAGATTTCACTGTATCACAGCAAATGTTTGTTGAAGTAATTTTGGTTCTTTTATTTCTAAGTGCAGATATAAGGGCGGCCTAAGTTTTCTTGATGAGGGTACCAGCTTTTCATTAAATGTTAGTGTAAAAGTCTGTGTTATAGATACAGCAAGTGCAATTCCTATACAAATAGAGCATTCCTAGAAATGTTTTCTAGGACAACTCCTCCTCAATAATATTACTACACATCTGGTTGAGCATCTATTAGTTAGTGTTTTTTTGAAAATCCTACAAGCACTGCCAAACATAGTAATAAAAAGAAACTTGAATCTTCAAGAAGTTATACGTGAGCTGTGATGACCAACTAGAGAATTAATACAGGTTTTTGCAGCAACTTCAAGGGATTGTGTATACAAAGTATTAAGAGACACCTCTGCACTTTACCATAGTTATCTGCATTTTCTGAAGTGGCAGTTCCACAGCTACTAGACTGCCGGACTGAGAATGGTGTACAAAAGCCCAGCCTGTTCACCAGGCCTTTCTCTCAACTATCACTCCACTGTATTTGGTTCCACTTCCCTGAAATAAAAGGTTAGTTTTTCAGCCTACAAATAAATACATACAAAGGTTTTTTGTAAAATCATTCCAGGTACAAATGTCATTTTTGAGAGTTCAGACAGTCTTGATTAGTTTAATGTGTGCTCAATTTGTCCTGAACACCATTTTGAACCACTTTGGAAAAAAACAAAAACAAAAACAAAAAAAAAAAAACATCTTGAGGTGTTTGGCTCCATAACTCAATGCTTTGAGATGTCACTAAAAATGCACTTTGTACTGACTGCTGTGACAAGGTCATATCCATGATAGCTGCAATTTCTTCATGCTCCTGAGCCCAGCTGCTGGAGGATCCCCCTTTGTCCACACCTGCAGTACTACTGGTCACAAATGGACTGCCTCCTGCTCAGCCCAACAGGACAGTACGGCAAAGTCCTTTGTGCTACATTTGTGTGAGCTCTGAGTGTCTGTGCCCACATGACCATCATGTAACAAGTGTCTGTGATACCCATGTGTGCCCCACAGCCTGCATTGCTGGGAATACACCTGCAGCCTCAATGCTGGCTGGGTCTGGAGACAGGGAGCAGTAGCGGTGCCTCATGTGCACTCTTGATGCTGGCATCACATAATTTTCTGTAACCAAAATTTTTAAGAAGTGACATTAGAATTATTTCTATGCAAACAGGTCACTTAGCTATCCACACAAAACAAATATTAATTTATAACTTTAATACTTATTTAAAGACAAACCTTGAGCCTAATTAGGGCACATGGGTTCAGCATCCAGACTGATATTTTTTTTTCTCATAGAAAACTCAATTTGTTGGCAGCTTCGTTTGAAACAGGTCTGTGGTCTTGACACACCAGTGATTTCAGTGCAGCTTTGAGGAGGCCCACCAGACTCAGCTGCTCCATGCATACACAGAGTGCTCATTTACATGAAGTGTAATGCTTAGAGTTCAAATCACCATTTACACTTTTACCAACTCCCTACTGTTGAAACTACGATACCTTTTACTCCTGTTTATTAACAAGAATTGTTGCACATACTGATTCCATGTTAAACCATCTAGGTTTTCTGTCGCTATTCTTGCTGCAAAAGTATTTCAGAAACACATTCCTCTGATAATATCCAATTGTCTTTCATTTTAAGCCTGAATCCATTCCTGGCTGATCCACTTTTCTGTTGTAATTACAGCTTTCTTAAGCTCTAATAGTTTGGGGTTTTTTCTTCCCTACTGTTTATCTCCCGGTGCTCATATCAAGCAATATTCCACTAGTTTAAATAAGCCAACCATCTGAAAATTATGTTCTTACTGTGTATTTGGCCAGCTAAGCATCAGCTTCTCCATTTGAAAATGACAGCCAACAACTGAAAAGTGGTAAGGAACTGCTTTCTAAGCAGTCTCTTAGCTGTAACTCACTGAGATCTCCATTTCAGTTCAGTTAAACCTTGTTATACTGAACCCTACTATGCTTCTGTGCACAAGGTGCAAATGACTATTAAACAATTTCCTCTATATTCATGCCTCTGATTCTTGTGTGTTATCTATTTTTCAAAGGACGGGTTGTGAATCACTTTAACAGGTTGCTCAGAAGGTGGTGGATGTTCTATCCCTGAAGACATTCAAGGTAAGGCTGGAAAGGGCACTGAGCACCTGATGTAGATGTAGGTGTCAGGGGGGTTGGACTAGATGGCCGTTAAAGGTCTCTTTCAACTCAAATCATTTTATGATTCTACGAAATGCAGTGTGGTATTGCTGACATGATCTTTCTGCCTTTTGCCTCTATAAAGGATTTGGTGCTAATAATAATTATTAAGAAATAATTATTATTTTAAATTGTAGATAGAATGTGATTGTTTCTCTTTATTCTACATGTTCTTCAGGCACATATTACTACTTACGCTCCCTAGGAAAAAAAAAAAAAAAAAAAAAAGCTGTAAAATGTGGAAACAGTGGTAGATATCATGGAAGTGTGATACGAGAGGCAAAGCTGCAGCAGTAATGAAGAGTATCTCAGCTTGTTGTCTGGAGCATATGGTGAGACTACTGCACCCCAGGAAATCATAATTCTCTTTGTAACAATTAATTAGTTTGTCAGATCATTAGTCTAATTGAACTGGGATCATAAGAAAGTACATACCAGAATAGCTAACTCCAGTAGTTTCAACAGGAGATAACTGGCCAACATGGAGACCCCTTAACTGCGCTATAGAACAAAAGATGACATGAAAATAAAGCTACTTTCATTATAAATGCATAGAGCATAAAACATAGAGAAAGAAAATGTTACATTTTTTAAAAATTACTGATGCGTATATGCTGGTGATACACTTGGAATATTGATGACTTGAAGTCAGTTTAAAACTAAATAGTTCAAAACCCCCATGAATTATTTTTAAGGCATCTAGATGAAGATACTTTTCTCATCTACAAGCGGTTTTATTTTTTATTAAAGGTTCAGTGTGTATTTGGACTCGTTGCATTTAAAAAAAAAAATTATCCTAATTATCTATCACTGTATTTATTCCACTGGGATTCACAAATAAGTTGTGGTGCATGTTAAAACTATATGAAGCTTTCCCTAAATGCCCAGAGAAAAAAAGCTGCTGAGAAGAATTAGTGTTTGTGCATTTTTGCATTTTGTTTTCAAAACGCCCTTTCACTCTGAAGTTTGTTTTCTATGATCTAATTCCCAGAAAGAATCATCTCCCATTGCTCCCTTTATACATGCAGAAAAGAGAATAACATTTTAATTGAAAGTTTTTATGGGGTCAGGTGGTTCCATCACATACCAAACAATATTATGTTTGGTAATGAGGTTTCATTAAGAACCTGTATTTTGTCTTAATGTCACCATGAAGTGCTTTTTGCTTCATGCTTTTTTTTCAGGAAATACTACCTGAATAGTCACAGAATCATAGAGCCATGGCATCATTACGTTTGAAAAGACTTCTAAAATCATCAAGTCCAACCATTAACACGTCTTTAGCATGCTCATTAACCATGTCCCTCAGTGCCACATTCACACAGTGACTCCATCATCCCCCTGTGCAGCCTTGTCATGGTTTTATGATTTTTGGTTATTGGTATTCTACATCATAACATCATGTAGTGCACTGGGAGTTAAAGAGTTAATGCTCCAGTTCCAGGAATCTGTCTGGAAGAGAAGAACTACATACCCCAGAGGACTTTGTGTTCAGAGAGGGGATGTAGGCTTCAATAGACACCTGACCTACCCTTTTTTTTTCTGCTCTTCTCCCTGCTGCTTGACCCAACTGCAGGTCTCACCTCAGCATTATGGTGAGGCCTTTCCACCTTTCAGACATTCTCTCATTATATTTGATTTATTTCAATTCTAATTATATTGTAATATAGTGTGTTATCTTGCATTCTGATACCATATTTAGTAAATTAGTTTGTTTCTCCTCAGATCATTGCCACTGTTTTTAATTATTCAGGGTCCCCTGTTACCCTTTTCTGGGGGCACAGATCTGCGGATCCCTCCACAACGCTAGTCACGGAACTGAGCCAAACCAACCCATAAACTGCTGACAAGCCTGTTCCTAATGAAAACTACTGGTAATTAGCACTAGAAATATAGATCATCTTCTTCAGCTAGCCCGGCTTAGAGAATATTTTGTCACCACAAAAGAGTAATTTAAACAATCTTTAAACTACTGTCCCTTCATTACAACAGTAGATACCTTCAGTTTTTATTTTCACTGTTACACACCTTCAGCTGCTTATAACGCAGTGCATTTCAAGAAACATTTTCTGTCATTACTCTTTGTGTGCTTAGAATAGGTTTTTCAGAGGAAATTATTTTAGAGCATCACTTTAGCTTCTGTTGTTCTGTTTTCCATTGGGAATGCATGGCTTTTCCTATTGAATGATGTGGAACACAGCTACTTCCACTCTTCTTTCACAGACAGAAACCATTTGCAAAATAATGAACATAGAGATTCTCTAGATGTATTATCTATCTTCAGCAAAAAGTCTACTTTGCCAACCTGCTATATGTAACATTATTCTTTTTGTTCCTGCAGGTTATTAGTAGTAGGTTTGTTGATAATATTCAGAAATCAAACAAAATTACAAATCAAACGTTTCATTTTAAAAGAAACAGTAACAGTGAATTCATAGGATAAATCATGTTTCTTGGATACAAAAGTAAGGACAAGCATTTCTTAGAATACAGCAATCCTTGCAAGTCGAGTCTAGCTGTATCTCATTTCACAGACTGCAGCATGGTACACCTTCAGTATTTCTCTAGCACAGTACTTTGAGTTGTCATGCAATGCATTTCTGAACCCATTCTGCAGACTGCTCGAGTATCCTCCTGGGTACTCATTAAAATAAAATAACTGTCTGAAACAATACAGTGCTCTTCCTCAGGTTTTCAGTTTCAGCCTTTACTTGACCTCCACATAATTGTGAGAGGATATGTTTATTACAGAGAAGGGAAGAGTGATTCCTTGGCAGACTTTAGCCTCTCTTCCCTTTGATGTCACCCCAGAAGAGAGAGATGCATCTAAGCATTCAACTACTTCTGATTCCCAGGAGGAAACCTGCTGTTTTGCTCTCGAAGACTTCTTGCAGTATTTCCCTACAGTGACTGATACCAGGTATTGTGTGTCTAAGACTATGCATGATCTCCTGAAGCTAGCAAAGCCTTTTGCAAGCCTTGAGATGATCCTGGAACTGGTATTGTCAGCTTCTGCCACAGCCAACCAGGAACACCATCAAGTATCTCACTATAAAGGAGCAGATTTACATTACAGACAGTCTTCAGTGGTAACAGCAATGTAATGGATTCATGACCTGAATCTGACCATTATGCAGATTAGATCAGATTGCCCTAGCATTCCTGAAGTGCATTAAGCAAAACTCATCTACTTTTTAATTTGGGGAAGGGAAGGAGATTGTCAGAGAGAACAGGGATTAGGGAAAAACAACAACAACAATAAATGATTAATAACTTTAAATATATTTATTTTCACTGTCAACTTATACCTGAAACATATCGACATTAGTTAGTAATAAAAGATGCTACCTGTAAGACATGGCAGGACACTGATTTCCTTTTAATTTTACAAAAACTTACAACTTATGCTGGTTTTGGTGGGCCACCCAGACCCCAGCTAGTCATTAGTCACAGGACCAGCATTAATAGGCCTTCTGGACAGAGCGTCTTACCTTGAGGTTTCACCAGATGTCAGGATTTGCCAGAGGAACTAGACTAGTGAAGACTTAGCAGCACCATCAGAACCAATAGCACTGGTGCCAGCAAAGCACAGAACCACACACTGAGCTTCAGTTCCACACAGCTAAGCCAGCATTCCATACATTGGACACTTTCAATCAGAGTAGAGACTGAAAGCTTGGCACGAGTTCAACAGTGAATGTTCCTCACTCGTGAGGTTTTGCTCACATATAACTATTTATATACCTTAAAGATTTCTGCACATTAATCCTTGAACTTGAAGACATAGGACTAAATTTTTTAAAACCATGTGTTCTCTTTGGTGTAAGAAATGTTTACACTTAGGTTAACATAATAACCTAGTTCACCTGGTTAGCAGGATTTTACTAGATTGAGCAGCATATCTTCTGTGATGTTTAATTTCTCATGACTTCAAGTAATTTTAATGAAACTACTAATTTTAATCATATTTAGTATCCTAAAAATCGCTACTGATCAGTAAGTAATAGGAGTGTGCATGTACTTTGTATGTGTACACTCAGTTTTAGGCTTTTTCCCAGTATGAGTTAAGATGCTTAAAAGTTGGAAGCAGAAAACAAGTCCCCCAGCTACCTCCCTCCCTTCCCTACCTCACACAAAATGTCTGAAAAGACTGGATTTTTGGTTTTATTTTTATTTTTATTAGTTCAGCCAGAAACATAAAGTGGAAATACTGATATTATACGTTGGCTAAACACGCTGATGAACAGTTAGAGAGCTTATGCCCCTGACGCTTCCAATCAGCAATGTGTTCCTCCATTATGACTTGGAAGGAAATCTGATTTGTCTTCTCTGTCTGTAACACCTTGATATAAATCCCACTAATATCAGCAAGATACCCAGTAACATCTTAACAGGCTGGGTCAAAAAATCTAGAGACCAAAAAGTCTAGCATGCTTTACTGGGGCGTTTATAACACAATCAGGTATATACTGCAATTTCACAATCATTGTATCATCACATTTAACAAGCTCCCAAAAATTGTGGAAACAATCTAGAAATCACCTGTTTGCCTTTATAGGTGCCTGAACAATTTTTTAAAAATTCAGCTACAATAGTTCAACTAAGCTAAGGTTCTATGATAACATTTGCGAACCTGATTCTAAAAATCTTTTGAAAAAAAAAATGTCTAAATAATCTCAGTAGGATTAACAGCCTCCCTCCACGAGGCAGCATGGTGACACTCCTCTTCTAATGTATTTTGGCCAATCTAACAATCCAGATCCCTCAGTAGTGTGCAAGATGTGTGGACAGTAAGTTAGCTCTAACTCACTTCGTTCTAGACATACAAAGATTTTCTAGTTGTAAAAATCTATGTCCTAAATAGGTAAAATAATTCCAATTTTGATTAGCTATATTTTCTTCAAGTATCATTTGTGTATATCCCTGCTCTTGAATCCACAATACGGGTAACAATTTACATTTGCCTGAGGGATGTCAGTGCCAAGTATGTGGTAATCTTCAACATTTGCTTTCGTTTTGATTTTGACATTTTAGTTGTAGTCAGCAAATTTTATGATTCTCAGCAAGAGAAGGCTTAGCAGTCTTATTTTTGGACAGCTATAAGGTACAGAAAATACAGTACGGTGAACTACAGCTTTTGAAAACTTCAGATGTATTTCCATGTTAGTAAGTGATGCTTAAGTAAGGTTCTCAACATTGCCATGAAAAATACAACCATTAAAATAGAAAAAAAAGCACTTTTTTTGTATTTTACCATTGCACTTCACTATCTATTCTCTATTAAGTGTCCCCTTAACTTCATAATGTTTCATTAAAAGCAAAGCCTAACACTGTCAATGGCAATGACAACTCTGATAGTCAAGTCTGGTAGCAAGTCTATTAAGCTGACCTAGGCATGCTTAAACTTACTAAATTACACCTATTCACAGCAGTTCTTTGTAAATACAAATTCATCTCTTACAAATAAACAAACAGACAAACAAACACCTAAATTATGTAATTCAGGTGAGTAATAAAAAAGTCTACCTTTACTAGATTATATATACAGTTCTGTCCTAAGAGAAGCAGCAGTATATTGTCAGCTGTTTCCTCTGTTGTGCCAGAAGATCTTCAGATGTAATCTCAAGGCCTAATGTCAGTTCATGACAATTCTCCATTTCAGAGATTATTAAAAGAAACCAACTTTTCTTTAAGGATTTCCTGCTATAGCCATTTTGCAGAACAGATGTTCTAAACCTATCTGAAAGACATCTGTTACAGCCATTTACTATAGTTTATCTCCAGTTTATCCAGAGAAAAGAAACAGATTCTACAAATCACTGACATTTGCTGTCACTGCCATAGCATTTAATATGGAAGAAGATACACTAAAGAATGATATTCACAAATCAATTACATAACAGTACTAGTCAGCATGACCACTTATCCAAGTAAAATTTTTCATCTCCCTTACTTGCATTCGTTTTCCTTTGGGGCCCTTCAGATTCAACTATTACTTCATGTTTAAGTGACACAAAGCTTTTAAAGCAACAAAGCATTGAACATGCATCTCTTACATAAGAGAACAAAATTGTTGCAGTAGGAATTTTACTGGTTGGATAAAAGTTTTGGAAAATCTATGAGGATTCTAAAAAAAAATGGTTATTTCCGAAAAGGAAAGAATGGTCTTGATTCTTACCTCCTAAAAGATTAATGTCATTTTTTAGTTAACACGATAAATACTGAGGTGGGAAGAGGAATCCTAGTGTCTAATAGAAAACATAATCCAAAAGCAGCATGATTTACAGAAGTGCACATTCACCTGAGAGATAGCCTCAGGCAAGTGCATAAATGAAATGATGGAAGAGCAGTTCCACTTCTCAGTTGTTTGTGATGCATCACTTCTCCAGTTGTTTGTGATTACTGTAGTAACAGAGATCATTAGAAAGAAAAAAAAAAAGGACTACAGTTCTATAAGTAGACAGCATATTATTTTGTACTCAAAACTACGTGGTTCCAAAAAGAATTAAAAAACCCACTACTCATCTTTGTATGAAGCACTGGAACAGGCTGCCCAGAGTTGTGGTGGATGTCCCATCCCATTCAAGGTCAGGCTGAAGCAGGCTCTGAGCAGCCTGATCTAGCTGTAGGTTTCCCTATCCATTGCAGGGGAGTTGGACTAGGTGACCTTTAAGAGTCCCTTTCAACTCAAATGATTCTATTATAAGGGTTTAGCAGAGAAAAACTATCCCACGTACTAAGATTATAACATTTGTATAAAATTTATACATCAATTATTTGAGAATTAACAGCTAACATCTGTATTAACAGCTTTGCAGAGATGCAGACCTCTTCCTGAGGTCATGCAAACCAACCTTCTCCATAAAAGATTATATTTCTGCTTTCCTGAGAGCAGAGTTGGTGAAGCCAACTACATCAGGAAACCTGGCTATTGCTTAGCTGTAGCAGCAGTGAAGGCTTCAAGTAAAGGACAGCTGGGCACTTAGGCAACAAGGAATTAAGCTTCTTCAAAACCACAGTGTACTCCCTAAGCAATTCTCTTCGTGGCTATCTTATTAATTTATTTCAGCCTGACTGGACAAAACAATACTTACACTAAGTACTGCAACTATCTTTTTGTGAACAGTACACAGCTTGTTGAAAGGTTTTATTATGATGAAAAAACCAACTCATCCTTTCACATCAAGGGAATAAATCATGAAGGTGTTATGCTGAGAGGAGTAGAAAATCAGCTTAACACTAGTTTTCAAAATTTCCATGCCAACACAAATCAAGTGCAATTTGCACCCAGAATTCACAGGAAAAGCTGACAGTTAATCTTCAGAGATGATGTTTATCAGAAGCTCTGTTAAAGACAGGCCTACAGACCTCTTCTTACACAACTCAGTTTCGATGTTTTAACACATGGGAACCCCCACTTGTCAGAGAACAGGAAATGTAGCCAAATAACACATGAAGAAGGAAATTCTCTCTGTTGAATATATATATATATAAATATATATATATATATATATATATATATAAAAAATTAAAGATTCTTTCCTAGTGTCATCTTGTAAGTAATACCTCTTGTGATGACTTAGCTAGTAAAGGACTGCATGTACAAAGGAACTCATAACATCTGGCCTCCAGTTTATGTTTACATAAAAATAGTAATTTTTTAGAAACAAATGCAATTACTTCTTCAAAAGAAATTTGTATTTGGCACTGAGGAAATGGGTATTGTTCTAAAAATGGTCATCTTTACTTATGTTAGTTATGCCAGGTATCTTCACCATGTAAGTGAATAAAAGCAATAAAATCATATTCATAAGAAATGCATAGCACTTTTGTGCACAGCTGCTGATTTATATAAGTGGACTTCATTCTGCTAGGCAGCATGATTAATATACCAGAAAAGAAAGTAAAAAGTAGGTCAGTGATGTAGGACAATGGTTCTTCAACTTAACTTCCCTTCCTGCCTCCAACTTGAAGCACAATGTTCATTCCTCAAGTTTTGGAGCACTAAATATCACTGTAACAAGACACAGAAGGCAAGAATTATTAGACGTTATCCATCCTTGATCTTTACACAAAATTCCCATGACATCTATAGGAATTCCACAGCTGCACAAAATAGAACAAGGTCTATGGCAAGCAAACCTTTTGGGATTTGCTCTTCAATAAATATCACAAGCATAAGAGAGACAGCAAATGTTAATGTTTTATTTATTTTGAACATATAAAGGTTATAACTCTCAAACAATTCTTTTAGAGCCATCTTGTGGGGAAAATATGCAATTTAAAGCCATACATGTACTGTAATTAGTTTTCTACCAAAAAGATCAGCGCTCAGTATAACATCCCCTTTTTCTTTTAAAAAAATAAATGTCTCAGTCACAATGTAAACTTTTTATAATATTGTTTAAACCACCAGAGCATGAAAGAAGTGCCTTTATGAGCAATCATGTGTTAAATGGTTTGAGATAGAAAATATATTTTATATCAATAAGTTACAGACAATATTTCATGGAAGTATGCTTTCACATCAAATTCCATTCAATCTCCACTCAGCTGTAGACTACAAAAACAAACACAAACTTAGAGAAGCTGACATTTGTTTCAAAGCTTGCTTTGTCAAATGGATCAGATGGAATTATTAAATCTAACTAAGACAGGGTAAAACAAAAAACAAAAACCCTTCTAAATATAATAGTAGATTTAGCACTCAAAGTTGAAAAGCTTTTGCTCTTTAAATCCTTAGGACTGCCAAAATGCTTAAATTTATGGTAATCCTAATGATTTTATGTCAGTTGTTTGCGAAGATCTCATTAAATGGCAGACTTTTATATGTATAAATTATACAGGGCTAGGCATTCAATTGCAGGGCAATCACAAATTTTCGTGCAAGCTTCAGCAACTGAAAGCAATCAGATATCAGAAGTTGTTTGATCTATGCATCTTGTTTACTAAGTAAAGCGTTTATATTTTATCCTAATGAACAAATGCACATATGTATTCCAGGCATCTTAGTCCTTTCTAACTTATGTCCTATTAAAATATTTCATTTACATAGAACATTAAAGCATATCACAACACATTTATCCCACATGTATTTATCTTCTAATACAAAAGTAAAACAGTATCACAGAATATTTCAACAAAGTGCACAATCAAGAAGTTTCACAGAAGTATGCACTTTCTTTTGAGCTGTTACAATCAGTGAATAGGATAACAGGCACATCTCTTAATTTTTATTTTCTTAAATTAAGTACAAACAAATTAAGTTTGACAACAAAGGGTCCTATGGTACGCTAAGCCTCTGACAGCTGTGACTGAACAGAACATTGTGGCACCCAGAAATATAACCAGACAATTTTTGCTAAGGCAAGCACAGGTATTTCAATTTTTAATTTTACACTTCTGCCAAACTTAGTGTGAAAGAAGGTGTATGTGTGTGCTTGAGCTTTCCACAATCCTTAAAGACGACAAGGACATTTACTTCCTCCACATGCTCTTTAAACTTTGGAAAGGAGGCCTGACTCAGGGGCACTTGCCTTAATGAGATTTTGGATTTCTTTGAATTTTGGGTGCTCTTTATCAGCTACCAGCTGCAGCAAAATAGCTTCACTAGTAGTAACTATGATTCCAGTACGAGCAAGACGCTGAAACAGAAAAGAGCAGAGGAAAAAAAATGTCAGATCTTCGAAGCATGAAGGAGCATACACTGCGTGAAAGAGATGGTTGTTAGTTTTTAAAACTACCTACTATTAACAAAGGTATCACTGGCCGAATTCCAGTACTTCCTAACAACGCCATTTATAACACTGGAATGGAAATTGACCATTGGTGGACTTGGGAAAAATGCTCTACTGGGTTACAAATAAGGCTTCCAAGTTGGACTGGATTTTTTCCCCAAGATTTAAGAAGGTAGTAGACCAACTCTCTCTTCTATTAACACCCCATCCCCTCGTGCACTTGAGCAGATTAGCTTCCTTAACACAGACTTGAAAGGCCTTAGGAAAAAAGAATTGGAAAAAGGGAAAATACCTAAATCCAAGCAAAAAGAATTAAGCAAGAATTATAATCGCACCAATTTTTCTTTCTGGACTTGTTTACACGGTAGTATTTTGGTCTTTGGGCTACCCAGCACACTCACACTAATAACCCCCAGAGACAGAGAAAAGCTTTTCAACAGAACATATACATCATACTAGTACAGTAGTAGATGGCTTTAATGGACATCTCATTACAGCTTAGTAACTCCCAAGTTAATTCTGAAAGACTACAGAATTAAAAGCACAGCTACATAAAAAGCAAAACTGAAAGAGGTCTGCTAGATCTTTTATGTGTACTAAACAAAGCAATTTTCCGTGCAGCCCAAGCCATATGACATACTGCAAAGTTTTTACACTTCTAATAGTGTGCTTGTTGCCTGTATAGCAGAGTCATCCTTAAGTAAATGCTGCCCACCTACCCGCTCGCCTTAAGCCTCCCAATAGAACATATGCTTTGGCAGTAAAACTCCTACTGGATCCATCTTTCCCTCAGCCATACTCTGCCCATCAAATCTAATGCACCTACATGGTCCTGAATTAACCAAAGTAAAAGGTAAAAAATGTCTTCAGTCCGGTTTCTACTGCAATTATTAAAGAGGTGCTCCAAACTTTCTAGAGAAGACATAAATCACTGCAGGTAAGTTGTTTATATCATAAAGTAATGATGAGAAAAATTACTAATTTAGGGGACCACTAAAGTGTGGCTGATCTTCAAGGAAAGGAAATGCTTTCTTAGATCACTGCCTTCCAGAGGAAAGAAACAAGCATACGTTCATCTACACCAAAAGAATAAATTAGAACAGATGAGGAAGAATAAAGAAATTCAGCAGGAATAGACTCAGCTGCCTTAATTCAAGACCAAATAGTGACACAAGGCTTTAGCAGCAGACAGGGCAGAGATCAAGAACGGCCACAATCTTGACCAGCTGGGATGAATTATTTCAGCAAGTTCTCATGAAAAGACAACTTAATACTCACTAATTAAAAGACTCCAACTAGCAGCTGTCAGCTGTACGTTAAGACTAAAGACCTCTTTCAATGCTTTGGCATTTTACCAATTTTCTAAGGAAGCACAAAGCCATGGTCAGTCAGGATCACTGACATTCTCCCTGGTTGTGTTTCTTCTCCTGGTCTCCTGCTCCTTATTGTGCCCAGATTTTGTTTATTCTAGCCACAGCCCCCAGTTCTACAGTACGAAGAGAAGACAGAGTTCGCAAGGACAGACAGGAAGAAGGATTCCCCAGATCATACTACAGTGCTGACTGCTTCACAGTCCACAGCAAAACATTTTTCTTTGTGAGAAAATTTTGAAAGACTATACTAAAAATTTCCTTAATACTCATCAGCTTTCTTGAATTACAGTTTTTGCAAGTTTTGCAGTTTTGCTTTTGAGATGATCAATGCCTTTTTGACTGGAAAGAAAAGAAAAGCTAGCTGCTGAGTAATTCAATCTCTGTTGCACTGAACCAATTTCTATGTTTGCAAACACAGTGTAAGTGATAAACAAATGTACAAAGACATAAAAAATGGCAAACAGATTCCAATGTCAGTTTTGTCTGTTTCATCTGCTACTGCTATCACCACAATACAACATTCACTTAGGAACTTCACGATTTCAGTCATTTCTACACTCTGTGTGTGATTATGAAGTATTTGAGAGATGACATTTAAGCTTCCACTTAATTCAAGTTTATGAGAAACAGTAAAAATTATAACTCTTCTTCAATTCTATGAAAAAGAGTACAAAACAGTAGTTATTGTTAGCTTCAATTTCCAAATAAACACAAAGGCTCGGGACAAAACCTTCAAAAACTACATATCAGTTTTTGACGTTCAGCAATGGAAAGTTAGAGCACACCATAGAAATTCCATTTGCATAAATTTTCTAGCACATAGTTGCTTTTAAACTATCCTGTTATATTTATCTCCACTTTCTCAACATGTATGTTAAACTACTAAATCTTTGACTAAGCCCCATGAAGGGGGAAAGAAAGTCTTTACTATAATCACAGTCGTGAGATTAAGCTTTAATTTTCACTGATGAAGAAGGAGGGAGGGACAGACAAGAATAAGTTTTGAACAGAAACACTTATTATACTCCTCTACATTTCAAGGATTTTCAGCAGCAGAACAAATACTGTTTGGAACAACAAAAACAAAAGCTCTGTAGTACTTTTATTCTGTTGTAAACACTCCTTAACAAAATGTCAAGAAATGCAAATGGTTATACAGAGAAAACCATACTGCATGAAACAATCACTTTTCTAATCCTAATATCCCAAAATGGTTTCTACACATTACATCAAAATTTAGGGTGGAAAAATGAAAAAAAAAATTTCTCTGCTGTGGAATTGTTCTGAGAATCACATCTTCCTCTTCTTAAGTTTGCATATGATTCCAGTCAACTGTTCTGAGAAACTCCTTGTCAGAAATAACAAATACAGAAATTAACATAGAAGCTGAAGGGATAATAATCCTTAATTAAGAAACATTACCTCAAGAGCAAACATTCTGTCCATCATACTTCTTGATGAGGTGGCATCAGCTACAATATGAACTTCCAGACCTCTGCCAATTAATTCCAGTGCTGTTTGCTGGATGCAGACATGAGTCTATAGGAGAGGAAACAAAGGCCAAACAAAAAAAGATGCAAATAAATCATCATAAAACTCTATCATGCACTATACTACCTGTATAGTACAGTGTCAAATTAAATCACATAATTAATTAGGGTTCAAATAAGCATTTTTCTATGCATTACATTACTAGAGAACTGGGTTTCACAATATGGTTTTTAAAATGCCAACTAAGTTAAGCTTAAAAACATCTGTTTTCAAATTTTATGAGATAATGTCTTAGAGCAAAAGGATAATCCATTTCATGGAGGATATATGAATTATAAGGTCTATGCAAAATAAATTGGCCTTTTTTAATTACAGAAAGCAATGCTACAACTGTTGTAGGCCAACAGATAACGGCACAGAACAGTATAAGAATGGAGAGGCACATACTTCTACTCCAAACAGGACAACACTGCGGACTCCAGGAATCTCTGCTAATGCTGCTTCAACTTCTGGCAAAACCATTGAAAACTTTGTTTTGGGAAGCACAAGTTTAGCTCCTGTTAAATCAATTTCTTGTACAGTGCTGCCAAGGCCTTTGGGATACTGTTCTGTTACAACGACTGGAATTCCTAAGAGCCGTGCACCTTGGAGCTGTCAGGGGAATGGAAAAGAAAGAGACAAAAATAAATTATCAAAGAATGACAAAAGCAAAGAAATGCCTACTATTTGAAACTGAATAATCTATAAGCTAGCTATACATAGCAATTTAAATATGTCATCAAAACTTACTACAATGGAAAACAACCAACATACCAGCCGTTGACCTACGCTGATGATATCACCGAAGTATTTTATGGCAGGACGGAATCTCTCTTGCATATCACAACAAAAAAACACAGTGCTTGATGGTGTCAGGTTGCCTAAAGTAGTCATCTGAAAAAGAAAATGATGTTTTTAATGCTAGTGAGAGCCTTTCTGAAGAAGCAGCAGAACAAGAAGTCTGGAAAGCTGGTGTCCTAGAGCACCAATGGGCACCACGAAGATCCACCCACTACTGATGTAGATTTTGTTTGCTGTAACTAAAGCATTATGCCTTGCAAGAATCATTTTCCCTGAGCAGGGTTCCATAAAACCTGGCCTCGTGCTCTTGTGAAGCTTCTGTGCATTGACTCAAGCACTGCTGAGATTAGCTGACTGGCCTTTGTGGAGCTTTCCCATCACCCAAGCAGTATGTGACTCAGTCCTCTGCTCTTGCAGAGACTCTTTCTGCAGATCAGTGTGCCACTGTGCCTGCACATTCGGTCCTGAAGGGGAATTTTCTCTCTATCACCCTCATTCATTGGCCCTACTCATTGGGCCCCTCACTGCAAGAAAGACATTGAGGCCCTGGAACGTGTTCAAAGGAGGGCAACAAAGCTGGTGAAGGGTCTGGAACACAGGCCATATGAGGAGAGGCTGAAGGAGCTGGGAATGTTCAGCCTGGAGAAGAGGAGGCTCAGGGGAGACCTCATTGCTCTCTATAACTTCCTGAAGGGAGGCTGTAGTGAGCTGGGGGTCGGCCTCTTCTCTCATGTCATTAGTGATAGGACCAGAGGGAATGGCTTCAAGCTACGGCAGGGGAGATTCAGGCTGGACATGAGGAAGTATTACTTTTCAGAAAGGGTGGTCAGGCACTGGAATGGACTGCCCAGGGAGGTGGTGGAGTCACTGAGCCTGGGGGTGTTCAAGGAAAGACTGGATGTTGTGTTGAGGGACATGGTTTAGTAGGAGCTATTGGGAATAGGTGAACGGTTGGACTGGATGATCTTTTAGGTCTTTTCCAACCTTGGTGATTCTGCGATTCTATGCAATTCTATGATTCCTCATGCAATGATTCTGCAAAGCCTCTCTTTCCTGACTCAAGCATCATGGTACTTGGTCCTTTGCTCTTGCAGTGCTACTAAGCCCTGATTCAAGCCCCACTGGTCCAGCACTGGCCTTTGAGAGCTTCCTTCCCTTCAACTTGAGCCAAAGAGTCTCACCAAGGGAACCTCTTTCCTCTGTCTCAAGGGCTGTATTATCTGTTCCTCAAGACAGTGCAAGCCTTGCACCTCTGTCTAAAAGCCACAGAGAGGGGATGTGTGCTCTTGCAGGGCATCTAGGCCCTGATTCAGGTGCCCTACAACACTATGCAGCCTTGCCTACTGCCCAGGCAGCACCTGTTGTCACAGCAGGGGAATGAAGTCCTTGCAGGGCACCTTTTCTGTAAGCCATGGGGCCAGACCCCAGTGCCATGAAGAAGGAACATGTGGTCCTGCAGCATTTCCGTGTCCTGAGGAGAAAGAACCCCACGGAGCCAGATATGCTCTACTCATGCAAAGCCTCTACACCTACCTTTGTCTGCCACAGGGTCTGGATCCTGCACTCGCAAGGCACCTGAATCAGGACAAGAGCCACATCTGAGGCCCCACGGTGCTCAGCTCTAACAAATGAGGCACAGAGAGAGCAGAGGACAAGGCCCGTGGTAATCTAGCAAGGGGAAAGAAGCCAGCCATACAAAGTGAGCAGCAGTATGATAGGCGTCTGCTGGCTTTCACACCAAGAGCTGCTGCTCGATCCTACATAAAGATACACGTGTCAATTGCCACAGACACAGCTGGTCCTGCAGGCCTCAGGCACAAAGTGGAAATCAGGGAAAATCTGAGCTTGGTAAGGTTTCTGACACTGCAACTTCTGGAAGTCCTTGCACATTTGGGAAACTCTCTTACCTTTCACACTGGCAATGCTTTATCTTCCTGGACTTCACTGTGCATCCATCCCTTAGGCTTGTGAGATTTATGTTTTGGATTAGTCCATGAAGGTCTTGAAAACTTCCACACTCAGGGCAGCACTACCTTGCTGAATAGCTCACTTGGTGTTTTTTCATTTTTCCTTTCCTCCAGCCCTAAACCTCTCCAGTCACAGCTGATATGACCGTCTCCGCTTCTCCCATCTGGCACTGTTGTGAAGAGCCCGTCCCGTTCCCCACAATCCCTTCCCCACCAGCACCATGTAGTCCTCATCAAGAACACATCCCACTCACAGAGCAAGTGCTCCAGCCATACTGCATCACTGCTCCTGAAACACGTAGCCCTCACTGCTCATATCCAGGCAGGGCAATACCCAGCCAGCTCCTGCTCACAGTTCAGATGAGCAAGGTCTGGAGTCAGGAGCATTAGTTGCCTTGGTGCTGGTTTTGTGTCCTGGCAGTGGGGGCACTCAGGAGACACAGACTCACAGCAGCAGAGGGAAGCTGTGTGTGGCACACTCCATGGAAAGCTGGCAGGGTTTCCTCCTTCAGGAACTCCCCCCGCTCTCCAGGTCAGGATATGATGTGGCCTCTCTGTCTTTTCCAGTAGCACCTGCTGCAGCAACAAAGAATCACAGAATTGCTCAGTTTGGAAAAGACCTTCAAGATCATCAAGTCCAACCACAACCTAACCATATTACCCTAGCAACTCTCTGCTAAATCATCTCCCTGAGCACCACATCCAAATGGTTTTTAAACAGATGCAGGAATGGTGACTCAACCACCTCCCGGGGAGCCTATTCCAGTGCCTAACAACCCTTTCTGTAAAAAAGTTTTTCCTGATTTCCAAACCAAACGTACCCTGGTGCAACTTAAGGCCATTTCCCCTCATCCTGTCACCCATCATCAGTGAGAAGAGACCAACCCCGCTCTCACTGTAAGCCTTTCAGATATTAGAAGAGAGAAGTAAAGTTTTCCCTCAGCCTCCTTTTCCCCAGACTAAACAGCCCCTTTCTTTCAGTCTCTACCCATAAAGCACATTCTCCAAGCCCTTCACAAGCCTTGCTGCCCTTCTTTGGACCTGCGCCAGCAGCTCAATGTCCTTTCTGTACTGGTGTGCCAAAACTGAAAAGAGTACACGAGGTCAGGCCTCACCAGTGCCAACTACAGGGGCAGGATGACTTCCCTAGTCCTGCTCACCGCACCATTCCTGACACAAGCCAGGATGCCACTGGCCTTTTGGCCACCTGGGCAATCTGCTGGCTCATATTTAGCTGACTGTCCATCAGTACACCAAGGTCCCTTTCAGCCCAAGATCTTACCAGCCTCTCCTTCCCAAGCCTGTAAAGTTGCCTGGGGTTGTTGTGACCAAAATGCAGCACCCAACTCTTGGCCCTATTGAAACTCATACAGTTTACCATCAGTCCTATCGATCCAGTCTATCCAGGTCCCTCTGTAGTGCCCTTCTTCCCTCTGGCAGATCCACACTCCCTCCCAACTCAGTGTCGCCTGCAAACTTACTGAGGATGAACTCAATCTCCTCATCAAGATCGTTAATAAAGATGTTAAATAGAAGCAGCCCCAGGATGGAGTCCTGGGGGACACCACTTGTGACCAGCCACCAACTGGATTTAATTACATTGACCACAACAATTTGGGCATGGTCATCCAGCCAGCATTTCACCCAATGGAGCGTATGTCCATCCGTACCAGTTTTTCCATGAGAATGTTGTGGGGGATAGCGTCAAAGGCTCTACAGGAGTGCAGGTAGACCACACTGACAACCTTACCTTCATCCACTAAGCAAGTCACCTTGTCATAGAATGAAATCAGGTTTGTCAAACAGGATCCATCACTCAAGAAGCCATACTGACTGGGCCTGATCCCCTGGTTGACCTTTAACTGGTCTATGATGGGGCCAGAGATTATCCATTCCATAACCTTCCCTGGCACCCAGGTGAGACTGATACATGTGTAGCTACAAGGATCATCTTTCCAGCCCTTTTTGAGGATGGGTGTCACATCTGCCAGTCTCCAATCTGCCAGGACATCCGCGGTTATCCAGGACTGTTGACGAATGATGGAGAGTGGCTTGGCAAACGCATCCACCAACTCCTTCATTAATCTAGGGTGCAATTCATCAAGCCCCATGGACTTGTAAGCATCCAGCTTCAGAGCAGGTCCAAAACCATCTCACTGTGGATCGTGCAGGGCCTATTCTGTTCCTCATCCCTATCTACCACTGCAGGGGGCTTTGTGCCCAGGGAGTAACAACTCTTACTATTAAAGTCTGAGGCAAAGAAGGCATTAAATACCTCAGCCTCATCCTGATCCTTGGTCACTAAGTTGCCCTCGGTGTCCAGCAAGGGCAAGATTCTCCCTAGCCCTCCTCTTGCTGTTGATGTATTTATAGAAATACCTATTGTTGTTCTTTACCTTAGTTGACAAGCTCAGTTCTAGCTGGGCTTTGGCTTTTTTAATTTTCTCCCCACACAGCTTCACTATGTATCTGTATCTCACCATAAGTAGCTTGCTCACTCTCCCAAAGACCATAAACTTTCCTTGTGTTCTTGAGGTCCAGCTAAAGGTCTCTGTTCAGCCACTCCAGCCTCTTTTGTCTGTTGGCTTATCTTCCGTGACTTGGACATGGTCAGCTCCTGCACCTTCAAAATTACTTCCTTAAAGTATTCCTAGCCTTCCTGGGCCTAGACTCTCATGCTCTCCAAAACTACCTTCCAAGAGCCCCTCTCAACCGTGATCCTAAAGAGGTTAAAGTCTACCCTCCAGAAGTCCAAGGTGGCAGTCCTGCTGACTCCCCTCCATGGTTCAACAAGGATCGAGAAATCTACTGTCTCATGATGACTATCCCCGGATGGCCTCCAACCTTTACATCCCCAACAAGATCTTCTTTGTTAACAAACAGCAGGTCCAGGATTTTGTTTCCCCTTGTTAGCTCCTTCACCAGCTGTGTCAGGAAGTTATCTCCCACACACTCTAGGAATCTCCAGGACCGTTCTCTACCTGCTGTACTATAAATCCAGCAGATGTCTGGGAAGTTGAAGTTCCCCACAAGAACAAGGGGAAGAGACAGTGAGACCTCACCCAACTCTCGGTAAAGTGTCTTGTCCACCACTTCATCCTGGTTGGGTGGCCTGTAGAAGACTCCCATGATAATATCAGTCCTATTGGCCTTCGCTTTTATTCTGACCCACAAGCTCTCAACCCTATCATCACCATCATTAATTTCCATACATTCACATTCTCCCTTTACATAGAGGGCTACACCACCACCTTTCTGCCTTGCCTGTCTCTTTTGAAAAGTCGGTAGCCATCCATCACAGCACTCCAGCTGAGTCATTCCACCATGTTTCCATGATGGTGATTATATTGTAGCTTTCTGACCGCACAATGGCCTGCAGCTCCTCCTGTTTATTACCAATGCTGTGTGCATTAGTGTAAAAGCACCTGAGCTGGGCCTCCTTTTGAGTGGCAGTAGTCCTAGTACCCTTATGACCATACTCAGGTTTCCATAGCCACCAACCTCACACCAACCCTCATGTTCTTCCTACAAAAGGGTGAGGCGTTCTCCTCCTTCACCAAGACACAAGACTGTGGGATCTTACTAGCACATCCCTCTCCTACAAGCACCAGACAGTACATGTGGGCTCCATTCTAGTGACCCCAGTTACATCCCCACTGCCCTTCATACCTAGTTTAAAGCTCTATCAATGATCCTTCCCAACTCCCATCTTAAGACCCCTTTCCAGTGGTAGGAGAAGCTACTCCTATCAGTTGCCAGCAGGCTTGGTCACATGCAAACACCAGTGAGAGGCGGAGGCTGGTCATTGTCCACTCTTCCCAGACAACCACTGCAGGTGGACATTACAGCCTCAGTACTAGAGAATCACTGCTGTATATGTTTGGACACCTGTGGCAACAGCAGTTCCATGATGCCATGCCTTCATCAGTTCTTTTTTGAATATATCCATCAGTGGGCTAAGAGAAAGCCCCAGTTTTCCCTCTGCAAAAGAAGGGTTAGCTCCATTCTGCACTTGGTGAGGACAAACAGAGTCTCTCGGGAGCTCACTGTTACAACATCTGAAGGGATATCAGTCATGGTCCACCAGGCAGGGAGAGCTCCTAGACACCTAGGCTCTCAATCACAGGCTGCGAGTCCAGGGTTTCCATGGGTGGCCTCCAACCCCACATATGGGCATATCTCTACAGCCAGCATCCAGCTATTCTCAAGCTCCTGCTGCCCTGGCTGCATCAGGAGCTGGAGCGGATCTTGGAAGCTGGGATGCTTTCAGCCTCTGAAGTGTGGTGCCTCATCATCTCCAGACTGTGCTTCTGTAGCCTGGATAAGGCAGTTCTCACTGTGCTACTGCATACCTGTCTGAGAGGACAAAGAGCTGACTTTGTGCAATGGTTCTTTGCCACAACTGTGCAGCAGCACAGTAGGGAGGACTCCCATGATGCCAGAGGACATGACAGCAGCCCCAGTCCCTGTTGCCTACCCAGTGGGAACTCCTGCGCACAGCTAGAACTCTCCAGCACAGGATCCAGCACAGGAAAGATCCCCAGAACCTAAACTCCTGAACTCCCTGGGGGTCACAGCTGTACCCCATGCATCCCTGTTCCTGTGCCTGGGAATCCAGAAGTGCTCCCAAGAGGAACCAGAAAAGACACTCCACTGCTGGCCAGGGCAAATATCGTATACATGAAGGGTCCTGGAGACAGAGAAGGTCCTGAGCCTTCCAGAACTCTTTGCTGTCCTACAAGAGGCCACCACATCGGCAACACCAGGACTTCACCCCACAAGCTGACAAAACAAGGATTTGGCCAGCAGACGGGACAGACACCAGCTGTCAGGGACATCAGAAGGTTCACAGCAGATGAGCTGAGAAGATGTAAGACAGATAAGCTATACAAAAAGCCACAGTATTACTAGTGATTCACTTATCATTGCTATTCCTATCCCTGAAAAAAGTACTCAAATATAGGGTCTCAAAGAAGCTGAGTCTCCAGCTGAGCCTGGAGATATTTTAGGGGAATCTCATAACAAATACCTGAAAGGAAAGTGTGAAGAGGACAGAGCCATGCTCTTAGTGATGCCCAGTGAGAGAACAAAAGACAACAGGCACAAACTGAAACATGGGAGGTTCCCTTTCAATATCGAGCAGCACTCTTTCACTGTGAAGTTGCCCAGGCAGGTGGAGTCACCATTCTTCAGAAATGCTCAAAAGCCCTTTTTGAAGTGAGAAATGGGATCAGATGACTTCAGGAGGTCCCTACTCACCTCAGCTATTCTGTGATGGAGGTGACAACCTGCAAGGTCATCAGGTTTCCCCTACTCTCCATTAAGATCTCCAATAAGGACTGATCTTGCCCAGAGCACTGGGGAATGGGCAGGGCAGAGAGGTTGGTATTGAGAATGGTCAGCTCGGTGGCCAGCATGTAACAGCCTCAGGAATCAGATAATGAACCTGGTCTGCATGATCTTTAAGCCCCGCCTGTGCAGCATGGGTCTTTGCCTTCATTCTCGCAAAACCTCCTTCTCCTGCTGGCACAGTTATCATCAGGCCTAGCTCTCTGTTCTTGCACAGCCTCTCTGCTTGATTTGAGTATCCTACGTCTTGGCTCTCTGCTTTTCAGAGTTAAAATTAATGCTACTTCATACTAAAATCACCTTAGTGGGAGGTATCCCTGCCTATAGCAGGGGGGATTGGAGCTAGATAATCCTGAAGATGTTCCAACCCAAATCTATGATTCTATGATTCTTCTTTGATAACATGTAGGAGGGGCAGGTGAGTTCCCTCTGTGTTAAGAAATGAAGAGACCATGAGGAGATCACATTGAGAAGCAGTCAGAAACAGGTTGAGAGCCTGTGGATTAAAATTAGGAATGAGATCAAAGCTAAACTGGTAGTCCAGGTCTACTACAGGCCACCTATCTAGAGGATTCTGTTGATAAGACCTTCCTGCTTCAGCTGCAAAAAGTTTCATTTCCAGACGGGTGATTTCAACAACCCAGATATCTGCCAGCAAGATAACACAGTGAACTGTATGCGTTCCAGGAGACTCCTGGAGTCCACTAAGTACAATTTCCTGGTTCAACTACTGGACCGACCAATCAGAGGTGAAGCTTTGCTGTACATGGTGCTCACCAATGTGGAAGAGATAGTTAACAATATTAAGATTGGAAGTAGCCTGGGCTGCAGTGACCATGCCCTGATTGAGCTCATGACCTCGAGGAACACAGGCCTAGCAATGAGAGGAGTGAGGACCCCAAACTTTAGAAGAGCAAACTTCAGGTTGCTTAAGGAATTGTTGGGCAAAATTACTTGGGAAGAAGTCCTCAGAGACAAAGGAGTGGTACAAAGCTGGCTACTCTTTAAGGACACCTTTCTGAGAGTGCAAGAGCTCTCTGTTTTGCACAGTAAGTAAGCGGGCAGTGAAAGCAGGAAACTGACGTGGTTTGGCAAGGACCTGCTGGGCAAACTGAAGCACAAGGGCAAGTACAGGCAGAAACAAGGATGTGTCTCCTGTGAGGAATACAGGAATGCTGTCTGGGCTTGTAGAGATGGGATTAGGAAAGACATGGTACAGATGGAACTGAACTTGGTCAGGGATGTTAAAAACTAGAAAAGATTCCAAAGGTACGTGGTCAGAAGAGTCAGGCGCAAGACAGCATACCTCTTCTGCTAAATGAGTAAGAAGAATTGGCTACAACAGATATGGAGAAGGCTGAGGTGTTAAGTTCTTTGCCTCAATCTTCACTGACAGCCAGGATTCTCACATACCTGAACCTCTAGTTGGCAATTAAGGGAGTAAACACACCTCCACTGCAAGGGTGGAGCAAGTCTGAGACTGACTCATGAGACTGACCAGGTACAAGTAAACAGGGCCAGATGACATGCATCCCAAGGTCCTAAAGGATCTGGCTGCTGAGATGTTCTCCGTCATATTTGAAAAGTTATGACTGTCAGACGAATTCCTCAGGGACTGGAAAAAGGGAAACATCACTTCCATTTACAAGAAAGGGAAGGAGGAGGCCCCAGGGAACTATAGGCTGGTGAGCCTCACCTCTGTGCCTGGGAAGATCATGGATCAGATCCTCCTGAATCACATTTTAAGGCAATGAAGGATGAGTGGGTGATCCGAGAAAGCCAGCATGGCTTCACCAACGGAAAGCCATGTCTGAACAGTCTGGTAGCTTTCTATAATGGAGCTAGATTAGTGGACAAAGGGAAGGCAACTGCTGTCATCTACCTGGACTTTTGCTAGGCCTTTGACATGGTTTCTCATCACATACTTACCTCTAAATTGGAGAGATACGGAATTAGTTGGAAGGTTGTTACAGAGGGTTGTTTTCAATGGTTCTACGTATGTCCAGGTGGAGGTGGTAACAAGCATTGTCATAGAATGATAGAATGGCCTGGGTTGAAAAGGACCATAAAGATAACCTAATTTCAATCCCCCTGCCACTGGGGGTGGGATCACCAACCACTAGACCACTAGACCAGTGGCTGGTCTAGTCCCTGTCCAGGTCCCCGGCACCAGTACTCTTTAACATCTTGATCAATGAGATAGAAGATGAGATTGAGCAATGACTTGCTTCAGCAAGTCTGCTGATGATACCAAGCTGAGTGGTGCGGTTAATCCAATAAAAGGAAGGGATACCATCCAGCGGTAGATAACTTAGATAAACTTGAAAGGTGGGCCCTTGTGAAACTAACTAGAAAGAAAAGTGCAAGGTTTTGCACTTGGATTGAGGTACTTTCAGATATGTAAACAAACTGGGAGAAGAGCTCCTTGAGAGCTGCCCTGCTGAGAAGGATTTAGGGGTCCCAGTTGATGAAAAACTTACCATCAGCACTTCACAAGCACTCATATCCCAAAATGCCAATGGAATCCTGGGTTCCATCAGAAGAGGAGTGGCCAACAAGGTGACAGAGGTGATTAGCCCACTCTACCCTGCCCTCACAAGGTTCCAGCTGGAGTACTGTGTTCAAGTCTGGGGTCCCAAAAACAGGAAGGATGTGGAGCTTTCAGCTTTGCCATTCAGAGGGACCTCAACAGACTCAAAAAGTGGGTCCAGATGAATCTAATGAGGTTCAACACAGCAAAGTGCAAGGCTTTGCACTTGGGTTGGAGGAATCCCAGGCATTTATACAGACTGGGAGGAGCAATCCTTGAGAGCAGCCCTGCAGAGAAGGGCCTAGGGGTCCTAGTAGAAGAAAAACTTAAGCTCTTGCAGCTTGGAAAGCAGATGGTATCCTGGGCTCCATCAGAAGAGGAGTGGCCGGCAGAGACAGAGAGGTGACTGTCCCTCTCTACTCTGCTCTTGTGACATCCCATCTGGAGTACTGTGTCCAGATCTGGGGCCCCCAGTACAGGAAAGACAGGAAGCTGTTGGAGAGAATCCAGAGGAGGGACACAGATGATTAGAGGGCTGCAAAACCTCCCCTACAATGACAGGCTGAGGGAGCTAGGCTTGTTCAACCTGGAGAAGAGCTGGATGTCAGGGGGAAGTTCTTTGCAGAGAGAGTGATGAGGTGCTGGAACAGACGGCCCAGAGAGGCTGTGAATGCTTCATCCCTGGAGGTGTTGAAAGCCAGGTTGGATGGGGCCCTGGGCAGCCTGGTCTAGCAATAAATATGGAGGTTGGTGGCCCTGCTTGCAGCATGGGGGGTGGAGCTTCATGATCCTTGAGATCCCTTCCAACACAAGCCATTCTGTAATTCTATGATTCTTTCAGAGAGGATCCAGAGGTAGCCACAAGAATGATCCAAGGGCTGGAGCACCTCCCCTCTGAAGACAGGCTGAAGGAACTGGGCTTGTTCAGCCTGGAAGAGAGAAAGCTGAGGGGAGAAGTCATTGCAGCCTTCCAGTATTTAAAGCAAGTTTATAAACAGAAGGAAAATCAACTTTTCACAAGGGTATATACTGATAGGACAAGGGGGATCAGTCTGGGGAAAAGGAAGCTGAGAGGATACCTTACTGCTCTCTTAGAGAAAGGTGACTGTAGTAAGAGCAGGGTTGGTCTCTTCTCACCTGTGACAGGACAAAGGGAAACGGCCTCAAGTTGCGCCAGGGTAGCTTCAGGTTGGATATCAGAAAAAGCTTCTTTACAGAGAGGATTGTTAAGCAGTGCAATAGGCTCCCCAGGGAAGTGGCTGAGTCACCATCCTTGAATGTGTTTAAAAACCATCTGGATGTGGTGCTCAGGGACACGATTTAGCAGTAGGTTGTTAGAGTTAAGGTAGTATGGTTGAGGTTGGATTTAATGATCTTGAAGGTCTTTTCCAACCTGAGCGATTCTATGATTGTATGTTTCTAAACTAGAGGAGCGGAGATATAGATTATATGTCAGAAGGAAGGTTTTGGGGTTTTTTTGTTAGCTTTTTTGTTTTTACTAAAGAGCCGTGAGGTACTGGAACAAGCTGCCCACAGTGATTGTGGATGCCCCATCCCTGGTGATGTTTAAAGTCAGGCTGGAACCATTCTATGATTCTATGATACTTCGAGCCAAAACAGAAGGAGAAAAATTGTTCCAGACTGATTTCAACATATTTCTAAAATTAATGTGATACGAGTGGTACAGTACAGGGACAAATAGGTAATCAGAATTTTATTGCATGGGAGACAAGACAATCGAAATGTACATGGAAAATTCTAAGCTCTGAAAAGGGATGGAAGAACACATTACTTAAAGTATCAGGGAAAAAGAAAAGCTATCAACAGCAGGAGTACATTCCTAGAATTCATTTTCATCTCTCCATATCTTAGAGCTGACACAAAATTAAGATAAATTAAAGATTAAAAAAAAAAGACTTCCATTTCATACAAGCTTTAAGCAGCACACATACACATAATTGCATCACGTAGTCAATTTCTTTTGTCTGTGAGATCTTCTAGCACAAAGTTGATGAAAGACCAAAGGCTAAAATGAAAGTGGAGAAGGTTGACAGTATTACTGCCAGAAAATGCACTGAATAAATATTAATGATAAAAATAATATTCTAGATTTCCCCTTGAGCAGGCAGAGTCCAATGGAAGTGAGATTTTAAAAAATATTTTGAAAAAAATCACAGAGTTAAAGTCTGCATTTTGGCACAATTTGAAAGAGTGCTTTTTATTTGTATGAAATTACTTGCATTGCCTGCAGAAGCAAGAGATAAGGCTCCAGCTAAAGGCTACATTTAAAAAAAAAGCAACTGCACACTATTCTTAATTACAAGACAACCCAAGAGAAATTACATCCATTCAGGAGCTTTTCAGAACGCTTAAATCAAACTGAATGAGTGCTCCTGGCAAGTACCCATTAATTTTATACACTTCATATTTTGCAAATTGAGATTCAGACATTTTAAGCTAAAATAAAATCACAAAACCAGTAAAACACTATATTTCAAAAGAACAGAGAATCAGGAATCCTTAAATATTACTCCCAGATCTTTCACCGATTCATCTCTTAGTTCTTAAACAAATCAATTTGATCTCAAAGACTACAAAACTACAAAGGAAGCCATGTTCACTTGCATGAAATGGTTTGTTTAAGCTGCTGTGAAAGTTATTTCCACATTAGAAATGTAGAAAGTAAATTCCCACACCTCACAGTTTGTGTGCCAACTGCTCTCAAAGCATCAAATACTCCTAATACAAGAAGGGCAAAGCAGCACATAAAAACTTTACTACAGATGGTGGAATCTCCATTCTTTGAGGTTTTCAGGAGACAGTGAGGAAAAACAACACCCAATTTGTCTCTGCACATGCATTAGGTAGAGTGGCCACTAGACACCTCTACTAAATTCTTCTGCAGTTCTACACAGTGAGGCATCACTGTCCTCAGCAGAGGAACAAACATGAGCCAATAGGAAAAGCCAACAAGAAGTTGATGAGTCTAGCCTTGCAGAAAGATCAAGAGCACCAAAATGTTCTTCATAAAAACCTACTCCGTTTGATGCATTTTAAAAACGGGTCACAATTTACAGGGCCTATGCCTTCCATCCCACAGCTCTGCTGTTTTCACTCTGCAATATTTTCCTCACCCACAACTCCTTTGTTACAACTTAAGAGCATTATTTCAAGTTCTGTCCACAGTGGATTTGAAAAGCAAGCATATTACCTCCTTCTTTCATACAGACACCTACGCACAACCACTACTACCACATCTCACTTCAGCCAGCCAACACTGCCTTAACAACACTACTTCTTTGTCATACTGCTACTCAGCACTAGGAAGGCCTCAGAGAAGACTGGTCAATTCACAGTCCGCACAGGCTCCATTCAACTATTTTCCAGTATGCTATTTGCTCTTTCCATGATTGACGATATTTAAGACTCCAGAAATCCCATTTAACCTCAAAATCTTTACTTGAGCACTCCCTCATCTTTTATTTCTGTAGCTGAGTTTTTCTACTTTAGTGCAATACTTTCCATTTTCAACTGCACCATGTTACACTCCACCTATCCAACTTACCAACAAAATCCCAATTTGTATATTCTCAGATGCTTACAGTTTCTCCCAGCTTGGAATCTACTGTAAGAATAGCATTTATCCGAAGTTTGGCAGTGTTTTCAAACACTGGACTCAGAACAGACCTTAACACACTCAATCCGTTATTTGTCCCATTTGACAGTGAAGCACTGAAAACAAAGAAGCCCCTTTCCAGACAGCATTCTTTTTACACTTCCATTGAGTCCCATGTTTTTACAGCAAATAACACAAGGAGCAGGTGCTCAAGTTTTGTATCTGCTTTCTTTTATTATCAAGTTGGTTTAATGCAACAATTTCTGCACCTAAGTTTAATATAAAGAACATTATAAAATAAAGTTGTGTTGTGTATGTTTGCTACATAAAAACTTTCACAAACTCTAACAAATAAATCTTACATTAGTTCTCATTTTTACTTATGAACTTGGAGTTTGTAATGAGCAATGCAACACACGGCAAAAGAACCCAGAAGTAGATGAGTTCAAAATCAATACCAGCTGCTTTTCCATAGAACCAGATATTTGAAAAGACAAGAGAATGGCAAAAATTAGGCAGGCTGGGAGGCTGGTGAGCAGAAATAGTGCTCCACGACAGCCAAACAATTCTCTGTCAAAATCCACACCAAGTAAAATCTCTCTTTTTTTTTTTTTTTTTTTTTTGGGGGG
>NW_024962261.1:14160723-14216254 GCF_019238085.1 Lagopus leucura
GGAGGAGAGAGGGCTAGAAGAGTAGGGCATAGAGAGAGGTAATGGTTATCACCTGAAGTTCCCCCAAACTGTATGCAAGCTCTTTTATTTGTTCCATTTTGCCTCCCTTATTTATCAGGTCCTTCTCCCTTCCAGCTGGAAGTTCCACCTCAAAATAAGAATTAGTATGTCAGATGGCAACACAACCTGATGCACTTCTTTTACCCAGCTAGAGAAGTCATCTCTGAGACCATATCCAGACTAGGATTTAAAGGTACACTGCCAGAGGTTATACAGCTTTAAATCTCACCCCAGAAAAGGGCCGGGTGTTTTTATCTATCATCTGTATACAAATATCTATTCTACTTACAAATAGATATTCATATATATAATATTCATCTATTTCACCTCTTCAGATAATTATTAATCATATGAAGTGTGACTATGATGAAGGACTGTAATTACAGAATCAATTTCACAGAAATATTAACATATACTGGCTCTTTGTCTGTACTTTCCCCAATTGAAATTAAGGGAACCATTACCCATAAAAAATGCAGTTTTCCCCTAGCACATGTAATGAAAGAGAACTGAAGCAGAGTCCCATGTGACAACGCTTGCAAATCTATTGCCAAGGTTGCCCTCTACTACAGCAGAATGGAGGATCCATAGCTACAGCATTTCAAAAATTACCTTAAAAGACAACAGTGAAAAGAATCTCACTTATTTTAAAAGGAAAAGTTTACTGTTCATCTGTCAAAGTGAAAATAAACTGAAGAAATTCACTTTAATATAGTTCAATGGAAAAATTGGCTGTATGTATTCATGTTAGGAAGACATCTATTTATTCTGTTAGGCTGAACTGCAGCATTTTATATGCAACACAGCACCTAAAAGTAAAGATTAAGCTACATCAGCACATCACAATCATATAAGTAAGGCTGTATGAAATTCTTTAACAAAATTTGTCATGATCAAAATGCTTGCCATGGTTAAGAATACACAAGTAGTTTGGATTGGAAGAATCCTAAGTTTCAAAGTGCTCCTGCTCTCTTCCTCCTTTCCCCTCCTTCCATTTAGAAATACTGGATTTAACTGTAACAGAATCAAAATTTAAAGCCACTGCTTTAAAAAAAAAATTGGAACTAAACACAATTTCCCTCATCAGATCCATATACTGCAGCCTGTTCTCAGACCAAGCTCTGCCTGGCCCTGAGAAAATGGACTGAGCCTTCAGATTTAGAGTTACTTCCCATTCGGAAGCATTTAAATATTAGATGTGTGCAGGAAAAAAAAAAAAAAAAAAAAAAAAGAAAGAAAAAAAACCATCACACACAAAAAACCCTTTTTTTATCCAAGTGTATTTACTTTATGTTTCAGTAACAATGAAATACCATTCTCCTATCAGACTTTGCAGACAAGAAAGATACACGAGTCACCAACACATCTTTCAAAAGAGCCTGAAGTGGAAGTGCTTTACACAATTATTTCAATAATAATCTTACACATTTACAAGGTTATAAACATTGAACACAAGTACTACTGACTGGAAGTCACCTTGAAGTTCTGGCAGCAACAGTGAACTCTCAGGAGTATATCTGAATGCTGTGTGAACTCCTCTATCACCTGGTCATAATGAGGATCGCTGTTTTCTCTCCTGGTACATCTGGTTTCTCTTTACTGTTCCTCTTCTCAAAGGTTACAACTTTTACAGCAAGGTTCCCCCACCCTGGGCATAAATATCACTCTATTAAATGCTTTAAAACATGTAAGTTCTCTTTAACGGCTTCTCAGTTTCCAAGCAAATACCCTCCATACCAGCTGTCAGAGGTCAAAGAAAAAGTCCCTCAACACTGCAAGCATATGACTGAGAAGCTTCAGGACAAGTAACCAAGTTGAACAACTGGCTTTACTATAACCTCCTCTACAACACCTGATGGAAACTGGAAGTTCAAGAGCATGCTCTGTGCCAGTACAACTAAACAGAACAAACATACCTATATGACCACAGTGCAAAGGCACAAATGAGACTGGAGAAAAAACATCAGTAAAAAATGTTGCCATACAGATCAAACCTTGAACTGAGCTGCACAAAAGTGGCTCTCAGAGAAGAGCATATGGTAATTTCTCAGCTACATTACTCTCCCCCTCGTCTTCCAAGGCAGGAAATCGGAATAGGCCGGTCAGGCACCATTCTCTGGTGGTACTTCTTGAGATATTGCACAAAGATATTTTCCACAAGAAAAAATGATCATTCCAGACAGGGACATAACCTTCCCAGGGCTTAAAAAAAACCATAATGTGCATTCACAACTAAGTGCATATATGTTGTTATAAACATTTGTGTAAAAAATAACAAAATTAATGTCTAGAAATACGTATTTATGAATCTTAATCTTAAAACAAATATATTTCTAACGGTGCAAGTCACAACACATCAGTAATGAAAGAATGTCCTCCTCAGAAGACACATTCAAAATGGTACTTTGACCCACTGTGTAACATGCAGGTCTGACAAACCTACGTCACATGTAACTGCTGAAAAAACATTAGGAGAAAAGAAGGCAAATAACAGCAGCAATGTATGAATAGTGTAAGGAAAAAAAGTGTAACCTTCTCTTCTCTCCATCTTATGCATCATGCAGGACACAAAGGTCTTAAAAAGCACAGCTCTGTGTATCAAAGTGCTCCCTCAAAAGAGCTGTCTCCAGGCACCTGCTGGGGGCTTAGGGCGAGCTGAATGCTTATCTCTCCATCTCACTCTCAGCTGCTGAATCACATCAAGGAAACAACAATGAATTAACACCGCTCACATATCAACAGTTGCTACTGTCATAGAATTGTAACAGCATCAGTGAAATCAATTAGACAATGTGCTTACCCTGTGATTCATCTTGGAACCCAGCATTCAGTTACAGCTACCTAGTTGCTGCACTTGGGCAATGATCTATTTCTATGCGTCCCAATCCAATACTGACCTTTTACACGGAGATTTCTACAATGACCTTTTACATACAGCTATGAATGCTCAGGCTGCATTTACGGCTTCACTACAAACGATACCAGAAAGAAGGTCTCTGCAAAGTGGCAATCTGTACACAGAAGTAAGAAATAGAACTATGACCCCGCACTGCTGTTACAGCCTGAGATTACGCATGTTCTCTTTTTAAAATCCTTGCTTAACACTGCCCATACAAATTCTCTGGCTGTTTCTTCAGCTGGAGCACCCACCCATTTCATCTCCAACATACAAAGAAGAAAGGTTTTAAACTGAATACAATTAATAACAAACAAGAAAGGGAATAATAAATGACAAAATAAGTTTTTAAATGAGTTCAGTTCTTACTTTTATATCCATACACGGGGTTAAAGAAAGGAAAAATGACTTCAAAGGCACTCTTGACACACAGCCTATGCGAGGCAGGCCACCTTGGAAGTTTATGAGCTTAAGACACTATGATTAAGCAGAGTTTGCAAGCACTGTGAGATGGATCATTTCTGGAAGCAGGGAGAAAACAAGCCATGGCTCAGTCTAAGATATCATGTTTTCAACTTATTAGTAATTTGGGCTTGTCAAAGAGAGAAGTTCTGAATTACATATTAAGAAGCACGTTCTGAATTAAAACTGTATTCTTTTTTTAAAGGTCAAATTATTTAACGGTTGAAGAAAGGAAAAAAGAAATGTTGCTCCCAGTGCAACTATTGCAGCATGACTGGCATGAATCTCCAGTGCACGGAGTATGAAACACAGCGTGGGACCTGTCTGGCAGGCTGCTCTCCTGGTTCGTGCCTGCACAGGAAATCCCATGGACCCAAAAGCCATGAAATCGAGCTCTGATAGAGCCCTATTTAAGAACAATCTTTTAGCTTCCGCCTAGTAGTGTTGCCACTACCTGAAGCTGGCACACCGGCTGCCTCTTTTAAAGGAGAAGTTATTTCAGCCACCGTACAGCTCTGCCGTGCACTATGTGAAACAAGTTCTCACTCACGGAATACAAAACCGGGCTATCAAACCCGCGTGGCGCAGCGCGCCCGCCTCCCTGCCCAGTAGCACAAAACTTTCCGCGGAGAAGAACGCCAGCAGCGCCCGCTGCGCTACCATCGGGGAGCGGCTCTCTCAGCACCGCCGTGCCCCGGGGGCTGCGGCTGTCGGACGGCTCCGGCAGCACCGCGGCAGCGCTCGCCCCGCTCTGAGCCACTGCTGGACTTTGCCGCCCCATCCCCGTTCCGCCGGCGGCTCCCAGCACCAGTCGCCCGTGCCCGAGCGACTGGGAGCGGGCACGGAGGAGGCTCCACGCGGCCGGGAAGGGCGGCGGTGGCAGGACAGGGCCGCCCGCCCACACCTGTGGCAGCCGTCGGGGCGGACGAGGCTCTCACCTGAATCTGCAGCGGCACGAGGCGCACCTTGCAGCGCTCGCTGACCACGAAACCCTTGGGCAGGTCGATGTATTGGCTCCACTCCTCGGCAAACAGCTGCACCACGAACTTGCGGTGTATGTCTATCTGGTCCCCGTAGAGGCTGAGGAACTTCTGAATCAGCAGCTCGTAGCCGGCGCCGTGGGGCACGGTCGATGGCCGCGCGAAGACGGAGAAGCAGAAGAGGACGGGCACAGAGCCGCCACCCGCAGGCGAGCAGCCAGCGCCCGGAGGAGCGGCTGCCGCCGCCATCTTCAGGGGCAACCAAGCCAGCTCGCTGCGGTCCGCGCCGCCGCTCCTCCTCCTGCCGCCTCCTCCCCCCGGCAGGGCGGGCGGTGCCGGCGGCCCCCAATCCGGACGGCGGCTCCGCCCTCCTTACCGTGGGGCCGGGACCTGCCCCGCTGCCCTCGGAGCGCGGGGGAGCGTTGTGGGCGGTCGGGCGCTTTCTTTCGGGCGGGCGGTGAGGCGCGGAGTGCAGTGTCGCTCCCCCCGACGGGGCGAGCCCAGTACTGCGGACCCGAGGTGGGGCTGGGTCAGCTGCCCCGTTCCCCTGCGGGACGTGCTGCCGGCGCGGCCCGCAGCGAGGAAGCGGGTTGAAAACGTCGGCGCGGCCGCACAGTACGCACGGTGCAGAAAGCGGCCGTGAGTGTGGCACGGGGCTTCCACATCATGCGCTCGTTTTGAGTGCCCAAGGATCTTTGTGTGCACTTCGAGCCGCCGGCAGGACGGTTTGAGGGGAGCCTAGCACTTCCTCACGTGTTGCCTTCTTCAGTCTTCGTTGAATTCACCCTATTTTCCTCTCTCACCTTTGCTAGCGGTGCTCAGCCACGATGTGCCCATCGTATTGCCACAGCTACAGACCTGTTGCACGCTATGTGCTGGAGGAGAGGGATCTGAGTAGCGTGTGTGTTACCTCACGGAAAGAAAACACCGTTAGTACTAAGTGGCTATTTTATATGCGTGTTTTATATGTGTTACCCAATGCAGTGGCACTTCCATCAATTTAATGACTGTCGGCCCTGCCAAATACTGACTGTCTTATCCTCAGCATTGTTCTTATGTGGTGCTGGTGTCAGAAACCTGCAGCTGTTGCACCAAATTCCAATTCTGCTTTCACTAGATTGTTCTAATTTTTTAGAAAATGCATTGCTTATATGAATTGAAGATTGCTAGCAACAGGCTGCTTTCAGAACAGTGTTCATACAATGATAACCTGGGCAGGCTCTGAAGCAGCCTGAAGCGGTTATTTCACACAAAAAGCAAATCTGCAATGGCTTACACACTTCACAGGGGGCACATACAAACCATACTGTGTCAGGGCAGAAATTGTACAAAGTAAGACTTTAAGAGGATTCCGTAGCAAATCTAAAATGCACATTCGTTTTCACTCTTTTACTACCAGTGAATTCAGAAGATTTTTATGGAGCCTACATCTTTCAAAGTAGGAAGTGTCATTCTAGGCACATTCAGTCAAACTGAATATATCTCTTTAATAAATGATATTTGTGTATCGTGAGGATGCAGAAGAGCCAGTATGTCTGGGCTCTGTTTAAGCATTTGATCCAGCCTGTGGTAATATTTGGCTGAAAAAGAGCACTTTTCAGCTTTGGAAATATGTTTATTGGAGCCTTCTGTGATGTATGTACAGCCAGAAGTCTGCATACAGCTAAGAGTACATTATGCTCCATCTGCTGGCTGTAAGAATATCCATCAGACAGGGTTTTGGAGTTAACTTGAATTATTGGTCCGTGCTTACTGCTCTGCCCATTAATGGTACAGCCAGGCACTTAATGCTATTATCACAGAGGCGTACAGGGTGAGCACTTTTATGGCTGTATCATTAGCAAACTTGAATAAGCTCCAGTTTTCCAAATGAAAAGGTGACAGATTGCATATTCAGTGGTTTCTAGTTCATAATTTGTACTTTGTTTTAATTGAGTGCATTTCTAAAATCCAGTATACTTTTGAAACATAGCATAGGCAGTGGTTTTCTTGATTAATGATGTCTTAAATCTGTTTCCTTTTTCCACTGTAGCAGAATGGGACTCTGTATTAAGAAAAATCGCCATAGCAAGTTCTTACCTTTCTACAGTTGCTGTCTGCAAGGAACGTATTCAAATAGAAATTAGTCAGTTATGCAGAATACATAACTTATATTTTGGTACATTGGCAAGATTCAGGCTTATTTAAATAGCAGAAAACTTTCTACTGATAGTTAAGTTTATGTAAAAGTGAGGAAAGAGTGCTCAGATTCATCTGGAATCCACCTGAGGAGGAGCTATACTGCAGCTCTGTGCAGCCCAGGTGTGGGCAGGGCTGCTCCTCATAGGCTCACAGAATCATTCAGGTTGGAGAAGACCACTAAGATCATGTGGTCCAACTACCAACCCATCCCCATCATGCCTACTAACTATGTACCTCAGTGCCACATGTACATGTTTCTTGAGCACCTCCAGAGATGTTGACTCTACCGTCTCCCTGGGCAGCCCATTCAAGTGCCTGACCACTCTTTCAGAGAAGATTTTCCTAACATCCAACCTGAACCTTCCCTTGTACAATTTAATGCCACTTCCTCTAATGCTATTACTAGTTACAGGGGGGAAGAGGCCAACCCCTACCTCATCACAGCTTCCCTTCAGGCAGTTTTAGAGAGCCTCCTCTTCTCCAGACTGAACAAGCCTAGTTCTTCAGCCACTCCTCATAAGACTTGTGCTCCAAACCCTTCACCAGCTTTGTTGCCCTTCTCTGAATGCAGTCCAGGGCCACAGTGTCTTCACAGAGTCTTGCAGTGAGGGGCCCAAAACTAGACACGATACTCAAGGTGCAGCCTTACCAGTGCCTCCCTGCATCTCCCTACATGCTCTGGGTAAGACAGTAAAGGAGCACAGCTGACAAATGCCTCCCTGCACATGTGGAGGGAAAAGCTGGCAGCTGCCTTTCTTGCCACACAGCCTGCACTTCTACCAAAGGACACCAAACCTTAGCCTTTATCTGCTTACATTAGAAGAGCTAAGGCAGGACCATTAGCAGCAAGAGACTTGCTTTAGTGATGGAACTCAGCAGGTCAGGATGACGTTTTGACTGATGATCCTGAGTTCCAGTCTGAATGATTCTATTATTCTATGATTCTAATTGTGTCTCTTTGGGAGTACCTACACGCTGTGAAGAATTTTAATGGAAGGCGAGGTTTCTTTAGCTTGATTCTGAAACATTAATGTCTGTGATTTCCAGTCTTCCTGCTGACAGCTGAGTTTGCATTCTGCTCAGATGCAGGCCCTGCCCACCAAAGTGTACTTTCCTTTCCTTCAGTGGAACTGCACAAAGTCATCTGATCTGAGATATCTGGAAGGCAATTTTTTGTTTCACTTTCAGCAGTGAAGGAACATTTCCATCAGAAGCTGTGATGGGGACAATGAGAAAGATGGTAGCTCACACTGAATTCATTTTCAAAATACGACTGCATGTTTGCTTTCAGATTGAAGATTGGAGTTCAGGGCATTACAGTATAAGCTTCTTTGTAAGTAAAAACATCCACATTTTTGTAAGACAGAACAAATTCAGAATTCTAACTGTTGGATATGGTTTAACTGTTTCTCAATTAAAGTTTCAGGCGTATTTTTATTAATTTATTTAACTCTTCTTGAAAGTATATTATACCTCCATCTTATGTGGAAGGAAGCAATGTCAAACTCAATGTACTGTAGTCCTGGCTTGCAGTCCCAATTGAACTCTCTGCTGACTTCAGTTACCTGGCTAGGTCTGCATTGTATTTTACAAGTACCCTTGAAGCTAGGCTTACAGCCAGATTTAGTTGCTATCTGTTCTGCTTACCTGAGATAGTGTGCCTTGCACAGTTCTGCTGATACAGCTGGAGGGTGGATGATGTACGGTGTACTTTGCACTGCAGTTGTGCCAACTGCATTGTGCATTTGCCTCAGTAGCCCATACCCAGCACAGCCACAGAAGGAACACTGTGTTAATATGAAGCAAAATCCTTTCTAAGAGATGTCTATATTGCTGCTGAAATTACCTGTGATGGTAATTTTTGTCTGGACCTGTTGCATCATTGTGCGTCCTGAGTGCCAATGATCAGATAGCCCAGGTGCAGAGTAGAGGTAAGCTTTGATTCCTAATAGGTGACCTAACCAGCTTGCAACTGCATTGATTAAATGGCTTTTAGTTGGAAGGAGTTGTGATTGGCAAAGAGCTCCCAGATTATCCCAGAAGATTAAAGAACTGTTCACCTGTTTTGAAGCTTCACAGGTGTTTTAAAGTTTTGCAGTTAATTCAATACCATGTCATTTAGGCTATGTTTTCATATCCTGCATTTCATATATAATGGCATTTGGAACAGGATAGTAAATGTGACAGTAGTAAGCATGTTGGTAAAGTATATAAATATAATTTGAAAGCATTTATTCATAAAATAACTTTATGATTTTCACTGTGTTATGTAAAGAAAACAAAAACAAAACTAGACCTTTTTCAAATATGGTAATAATAGCCCTCGTATTTCTGTCTACATGAGTAATTACATCTGTCTTTATCACTACTGTTAAATATGCCACAGCACATTCCTAATGTTCTGATTATCTTTTCCTCTGAACCTCCAATTCAAGAGAAAAAGAAGAAAAGTTATCAAAATTTAGGAATTGTTTCTTCAAGTTAAATTATTGATGCCATTTCTTTTCAGATCAAAGAATTACACCTGCTGGTTCAAAATTTCAACTAACTTTCATTCTGAGATGAGTTAATTGTCAAGAAAGGAAAGAAAGGAAGAAAGGAAGAAAGAAAGAGAGAGAGAGAGAGAGAGACTACAAACATTACATGCATTGCCAGTTAGATAGATTTCATCTACAAAATGGGAGATAACTTTATTTATCCCAACATTTAAGCTGGGTAATGCCAGATGCAGGGATATAAAGTTGATCAGACTAATTTTGCTGACTGGACATTTCCTTTTTGAACCCTATATGCTTTAGTTTTTGTGGTTTGGGGTTTTGAGTTCTATTTAATTTTTACTTTTAATTAATGATTTTGGTCATACTGTCAACAGTTTATGGGCCAGTTTGGCCTGGTTTTGTGGGCAGGGGGATCCATGGGTCTTCTCCTCCACGGGGGAGGAGGGAAAAGGGCAGGGAGATTGGATCAAAAATAAAACAGGGGCAGTGATCTGAAGAGAAAAGTTGACTTACTGAATAAGATATTGTAATGCAAGATAATGCAATATGATACAATATAACTGGAATTGTAGAAATAAAACAAATGAAGTGAGAGAGAGAGCATCCAAAGCCAAAGGCTTTACTCTAATGCTGATTAAGGTGAGACAGATAGGGAGCACAACACACACACAGATGAGCAGTAAAAGAAAAAGGGACGTAACAGTTTTATCTTCCCCACGAAAAGGAAAGCAGAAACAGAACAGTGAAAGTTTCCTGGGATATGTAGTTATTCTCTTCTGAGAACCAGGTACCCAGAACTATCAACAGACCATGGAACTGGAGCATGAACTCTTTAACTCCCAGTGCACTACGTGATGTCATGATGTGGAGTACCAGTAACCAAAAATTACAAAAGCATGACAATGCAGAACACTATTTGCTATAATGAAGACAGTTTTGAGTATTGTCTGTACTGTGTCTTTTGCTTTGCTTATTTTCATTTTCTTGGTGGCTTGCTCATTTCTGGATCAAAAGAGCATTAGTTGGAAGCTACTCTTGAAATGATTCTCTATGCAAGTCCCTCACTGGTTTGTATAATTTCTCTCTATTTCAGCAAAACTCTTCATATGTTCAGAAGCCAATTCATTTGGTTTTATTTTCTTTGTGGGGCAGAAATATTTTATAAACAGTCATATCTGGTGGACTTGATTCTGCATAGTTTCCACAGTTTCGACAAATCTCTTGTAGTTGTCCCTGAAGAAGCCAGTATCTTCTAGTGCTGTCACATTTCTAAAATTGCACCTTTCTTTCTGTACTCATCCTATTAAGCAGTTACAGACTTTTAATTTGCGTAATTGTTTGGACAGACATCTGTGAAGGTATTGGACTCAGGTAGCCAGGATTTTCAAATTGTAACACTCATTTGATCTTGCAAATGAGCTACTCACTTGCCAACCAATTCAGAGATCACAAGCCACCTAACGTTTAGGTGTGGGAAAGAAGAATTATGATGAGAAGCCTGGCTCTTGAGGAATGGCTCGCCTCTCCCCATCAGTATGCTGTGGTATGTCCTGGTAGTCACACTGAAAGATGTGTTTTGTGCTATAGGATTTTTGGTGGGATGTGACATCTCTTCCACATATGAGATCAGTTTTTTCAGCAGCACGATCTGCTTTATTCTTAGTATCTGATGTGCACAAAATCACATAAGCTATTCATTTTCTCAGCTGATCACTTTCTATTATGTCAAGGCCTACTTTGCTCCCAGTTATATACTCCATTACCTTTTTATAGTAACTACTACAAAGCAATAGGTTACATTTGCTGATGAAAAAGGAAAGGTTTTGGTGCATTTCAGTGGTCAAGACAATGAAACACTTCAACTATGAGAGATAAGTCAAAGTCATTCCTGTTGTTATATTCTGACTACCAAACAGAGCTTGCAGGAACTGTCATTTTTCTCTCCAGTTTTACATAAGTCTTAGCTACTTGATGACAGTAAATCTAGGGATACATTAAAAGAAGCCTCAAGGAACAGTAGTAACTATTATTGCTTTTCTCTAATGCATCTGCCTTCATGGACGGCAAAACCCTCTGAGCTTTCTGTCTGAGGAATGTAGAAATAACTGAATGTGTAGGAAAGGTTTGCTCTTTAGGAGAAGGCTTATTCGTTAGGAAAAGCAAGAGGCAGCACTGACAACACCAGCAAGGATGGGATCCCAAAGTGGTTGGAGCAGATGAGCTGAGCAGCTCAACAGCAGCCCACGGCCTGGTGATTGCTCCATCTTGGCCCACCAGTCCCCGAGGCACAGGAGCTGGCTGATCCTCTTGATGCATGCAGGATCTCAGCACAAGATCTGTATGTAGTAGTACTGCATGAAGTAGGCAGATAGAGTGACATGTGCAGGCTAACCTTCAACTTTGGAAAGCATTAATAGGTCATTCTGAGCTAAACTCCACAGTGTCTTGCAAATCCTTGCTCTCTTTGCTCCTTTCTCCGTGTAAACAACCACCTGAACAAAGAACGTTTTCCTGTCAGACTTTGCCCTGGCGTTTTCTTTGGACTTGCTTTTATTTTTGGCTAGTTTTCAGACCTACAGTGGTAGGTGCAGTTCCGCTTTTAAAAGGTATATCAGCAAATTAGACACAGAGGAATCTGACAGAGGTTTTTAAGAGGACAAGTACCTTCTGTCTGCTCTTTCAGTGTCTGCATTCATCTTGTTGTATATATTTTTAAATCACCATAGCCCTCAGTTTCCCAGTTCTAAATATTTTATTTTGCAGATGCAATATACTAACTCAAGAGCTCTTTCAGAAGCTTTCTAACTTGATTACTGTCATTTGGAACATCTGCCTGATAAACTTCTGCATTAGCAGCCATTGAATGAAATGTGGTTTTATTCCTCAGGAGATTCATAGGTTTAATTCCAGGAATCCTTAATCCACTGTTGATTTTATATTAAATCAAGAATTATCCCTTGCTTCCTTTTTCTGTAAAATTGACTTTTTTAATGGAGAAACAGAATATAGACGAAAAAAGATGTCCACTGCAGAGATTCTTTTAGATGTATAATTTACTGTCAGTATCTTTCAGAGAACAGAACATATAGTCTTACGGTCACTCCAGGTCTGACAACACCTTCACAGTTAATAGACTATATTTGTAACAGCGGACTGAGTGGCAACTGGCCCCATTTTTGCAAATAAATACTGTAAGTATGCCTGAGATGTTTAGCAAGTATAAACACAGTTTCTAGAAGTGGGTTTTAATGCAGTAGCTTTGAATGAAAGGCAAAAGATGAAAAAATCTGAAGCAAAAAAAACCCACACTTTTCCTTTTTCTGAGACTCCTTTGGATGGATTTCTACTATATGGAGTAGAGTTTGTGTGACTGCTTGTTCAACTATGAGCTGTAAAATGAATACCTTCTGACACCTAGAGCTAAAAATCAGTGTTATGAACAGGGTTTTATAAATAAGGTATGATGCACTTGAATATATGAAGCCAAAATGACTCCCTGTGTGTTTTCAGTGAATTCAACTGAATGGTACTGGCAGCATTATGAAGAGTTCCAGTAGGTGAAATCCTTTCTCTCTTTTGTAGCAATCCTTAGGTGTCACTTCAAAGTGGAATGACCATATGCAAGGTCACATGTTCTTTAAGAATAGCAATCATTTATTGAACATAGTGAAGAGAAATTCAAGAAAAATACAGTCCATAAGATCAACATTTTTGTTAGGGAGGGGTTTGTTTGTTTGTTTGTTTGTTTGTTTCATTTAGAATTACAAGAGAGATCAACACAGTGAGATATCTTAGGCTATTGTTTTGACTATATTTTGCTTCCTTATATGACACAGTTCTCCAAAGAATTTTAATATAGCATGGAAGGAAACTAAAAGACCTTTTAAACAGTCTGTATATCTGGAGAAAACTCACTACCTTGAAACATTATGACAAATGTCATAGGGCTCGTTATAGTAACAGAGTAGTTATTAAAATGTACTGAGACAACGGTAAGGCATACTGTTGTTTGAACACTGGAATTTCCCAGTAAAACCAGTCTGCTGATGGAGATTACTCATATATGGGTTTCTCTTCATAAAAATTGGATTTGGCCAGAAAAATGGAAAGGGAGTCACATTACTTATTTTCCAGAAGTGGTTTTTCTTATCTTACTACAGAAATGGCATCATTACTGCAGTGATGATGTATGACTGATTACAGATACGTAATGATGGTACAGATATTTGTACCATCAATAAATAATTTCCTCTCTTACTTACAATTTTTAATTCCAGTGAAATGTTTGGGTGAAGACTGAAATTGAATTCATATCGCCCTCTTCTTGCTGACAAACTGCAGAATTACAAGCATTTGAAAAATTGGTATTTCTTTGTGTAATTACAGAGGAGTATGCAATTAACCTTGCGCACACAGCAAACCAGAATTAGATTCCTAAATGCTTCCAGGAGAAGGATTTACTACATAATCCTCTTCTCACTGTTCCCCACTACTCATTTTAGGCAGCTCATGCTTCTTGAGATGACTTTGTTGGACCTGTTCACAGGCATATAGTTCTGCCCTTACCTTTTATTAAGGAGCTCTTATTCTGTGTGATACCTGTGAATTCCACTAAGCACCTGAGCTCTTGAGTTAGGCACTAAAATAATGCATGTAGCAACTTGTTTTCCTTCCGCCATTTAGCTTTGAAGGCAAGCAACATTTGCTCCTAACTAAGCATAGTGTCTTCAAATGAAGCAGGAGCTTAGGTCATTTTTGTATAAGTATATAAAGTGGAGATCAGTATATCCATATGGATATACATACACTTAAAACTACATAATAAGATGGCAAAGACAGTTTAAGAGGAAGAGTTCCATGTACTAGGACTTCAAAATGTGCTACACAGTTAGGACATAATCCTGGTTATTCTAAAATGACAGACTCTTTGTATCCAAGATTTTTATTTGAATTATTACAGAGATAAGAATTCAGCTACAAGTCTAGACTACAGTTTAAATTTTCATATTTAATGTTTTTATCCTGTTGCTAATTTTTTTTTAATAATTTTCCATCTCACTTCTTATGCAATTTTACAGAGCCAGGAGTAAATGCTAGTCTTCCTGAAAAAACAATAATGAGTTCAAAAACATTGCTTTTCCTCCATGTACTTCGCTCTGTGTGGCTGAATTTATCTCTCATTCTCTAAATTGCAGTGATTAATTTGGCATACACCATGCTTATGCCACCTGACAATTTCTTCAACAACTTTATTTTTGATATCAAAGATATCAAAACTTTGCAGAAAGAAATGTAGCTAACAAAGATGCTTGTGTTTTCTTCAGATGCACACATGGTATTTACTTCCTAAGAACTGTAAGCAAATTATGATCTAGAAGTATTAAATTTCATTGCAGTGATAGGGAAGTGGAAAACAATCTACAGTTTCTCAGATCTGTCTGTACCACAGCCCTATGTAACTAACATGAAAGTGGATGTCTGACAACTCTATCTATACTCAGCAGGTTCCACATTCACTCTTTTCTTGCAAAATACACTTCAAATAGTTAACTGCACTCAGTTATTTAATTCAGGAGGTTTTGTTGTTGTTTTTGTTGGTGGTGGCTGTTTTTGTTTGTTTGTTTGTTTGTTTTTTACCTGAACTGAGCCAGATAGTTGAGTTCTAAACCCAGAGCCACCACAGAGAGCAGTTTATCTGGCTTTTACCTTTCTTGCCTACCCAACCCTCCTGGTGCTTTTATTCAATGGGTCTGAGGCTCTGGAACTGGATGGACGGGCAAAAAACTGTGTGGTCAAAGATCCTTGCAGATTATAGTGGTCATGTAGGGCTAATCAGCCTGACCTCAGTGACACAGCCATCTCCATCAAGAAAAAAAGAGGGCTTGTTGACACAGATTAATCCCTTCTGAGAGGAAGAGAGGTCCTGATATGCCTGAATAACAGATGTACTAGAAAACTCACTATCCTAGTATGGCCCTCTGATCATAGTATGTTATTGGGTTTTTGTGTCAGCAGTGATGAAGTAGTGAAGTGCAGGACTTATCAAAATGGACTTGTAGACCTTGGAGCAATTAGTTGAAAGACTGGGATACAGGTAGTGTTTACCTCTTTCCTTGCAGCAGCAGGGAACAATATTGAAGGGAACCCGCATGACTGAGACTGGCATCACTAGCAGAATTTTGGGTTTCTCCATCAGGGAATGCTCTTTGCCAGGCCAGCTGGTAACTGATGGGGTGCACCTGTGTCAGAGGGTGAAAAAGACTTTTTGCAGCAGTTAGCAGGGCTGATTGATGAGAGCTTTAAAATAGATTCAAGAGGGAAAGGGACAAAATCAAACTCACCAATGATAAGCTATGGGACAGCAGGCCAAAATTTGAGGGACAGAGTGCCAGTGAGATCCTTCAGTCTGCTCCAGGAGATGCTGGGTATAATGAATTACATTTTAAATGTTTATACACGAGTGCATGCAGTGTGAGTGATATGCAGGAAGAACTAGAAGCCTTGGCTCAATCCCAGACCTACAACATTGACATAAGTGAAACATGTTGGGAAGAGTCCCATGGCTGTCTAAGCCATCATGATCATGTTGAGTCTGTACCACTACTTGAAAGCACGTGGGGCAGAAGGTTGGATCTTCTAGAGCTTAGGTGAAAAAGAAAGTGTATGGATGAGGAAGGGTGAGGTTGGGTGACACAGGAGGACTACAGAGATGCTATCTGTTATTGTAGAGAGATTTGTCTGGCCAAAGCTCAATTAGAGTTGACAAGCAATGTAGAGGGAAACAAAAATGCCTGTTATAGCCACAGCAAATCGAGGTCCAGAGATAACACTGGCCTGTTCCCTGCAGGAAGAGGGTCACCTCACAAACAGGGATACAGTTCTAGCAGTGGCATATAAGCCTTCTTTGTGTCTGTCTTCAAACAAATTATGGGCCTGAGACTCCTGGAGCCCTGAGATGGAGGATCATGACAGCAGTCATGATAAACTCCCAGCCAACCTAGAACCTGTGTGGGTTTCGCTGCCTTACCAAGATGCACATATGTGGGAATATAAGAAAGACAATTCAGAGCAGCAGCTGTGAAGAAAAATAAACAGCATGAGAAGGAAGAGAAAGCAAAAGGAATGGCCCAGGGCTCTGATTGGGTAAGCACCTGCATGCATGGCTAAGGCGTGTTTGTGCAATAATTTGTTGATGCGTAAAGGCAGATGGGAAAGTTGTAGGGAGGATGGGAAAGCTAAAAAAGGAATCTTGTGAATATGCAAGGAATATTGTGGAATAAGGAATATACAAGGAATCTTGTGTATCTAAGTCATGAGAACCTGTAATAAATGATTTGGATCGTTCACGTCTGAGTCTGTGCCTCATGGCCACAAATAGCACCCCATATCAGGGATTTGGCAGCTTGATGGGTGTTCAGCTGACCAGTGGCAAGTCCCACTGAACTGAAGACTGCTGGAAAGAAGCAGCATCAGGTCTGCTGAAAGGAAGCAAGATCAGCCGGGCAACATCGTCATCTCTGCTGGACAGAAGTGAGCAGTGGAGAGCTGTGGGTGGTGATATGTCCAAGGAACAAGAAGAAGTTTATCAGATGAAAGAGCGTGTTCGCCAAAAGCGTCATGTGAACATAGATTTTTTAATTTGAAACATCTTCTTGTATGGGTTTCCAATCAAGTAGATGGAAGTGATAAGCAACTCCATCTATGATATGGACATGTGGACCGAGCGGGGCTCAAACCTTGGGATGCTGCTACTCGCTCAGATTCTGTAGCGCAAGGGCTTTTAGGGCTGTGGAGAACTATTTTTGAGACTTTAAGGAAACACACGGGTTCGGCAGGTTCGGCAGTCCACAGCGCCTCCGTTGTTAGACACGACCTTAAATGATCGGCGGGATGGGTCAGACAGTCCGCTGCTCCCGGGCCCGCTGTCCCGTTGTCGGCAGAATCCGACCTCCCTCCTCAATCTCACGCTGCTCCCGGCCCTCCGCTCCTGCCCCTCTTGCCCGCGTGACGCGGCTGCTCTTCGCCCCGCCTGCCCGTACCTAATGTGGCTAAGGACAGGGATGGTTTTCCCTTCGATATGTGGCGGTCGATGTGAAAGGAGGCAGAATTAAGTGGAGAACTTGAAATAGTTCATCTGTTGCATTCGGCAATTGCATGCCCTGTGATACATGAGCCAAACAGGCCCCCTAAATGGGAGGTAATGAGTTTCCACGCAATAAAGGAACTAAGCAAAGCTTTTTTTAACTTCAGGATAGGGTCCCAGTGCACGACTAACCTGCTGAGCTCAATAATGAAGAGCTACACCCTTTGCCCAAGCAAAGGGTAAAACCCTGGCACAACTGCTTCTGACAAATACCCAGTTTATGATGTGGACAGATGTGGATATGTGGATATGATGTGGATATTGGACAGAATTGGCCCAATGAAAGGCAGTTGAGAATATGTGGAGATGATAAGGAGATCCTTTGCAGGTGGTTGGGGTAGATGTGCTGCTAGGGGAAGAGAGCCTTAAACCCTGCGAGGGAAAAAGTGTTTAATGCTGTTATTTATCACTACATGGATGACATTCTTGTGGCAACCAAGTCGACTGAAGAAATGTGACATGCCATGGCTGTAGTCATTGACAGCATAAGAAGCTGTGGTTTAGAGGTAGCTCCAGAAAAGATCCAAGAGAGTTCACCATGGAAGTATTTGGGATGGTGAATTACAAATCAGACTATCACTCCAATGCCATAAACTGGATTTGGACATTCAAACTCTAAATGATATGCAAAGGCTGTTAGGGACTATAAATTGGATCAGGCCTTTGCTAGGAATACCTAATGAAACCCTGCTCCCATTATTTCAGTTATTAAAGGGCAATCCAGATTTAAAGTCCAAAAGATCACTGACACCTGCAGTGCAGCAAGCTTTGCAGGTTGCCTCAACTATGTCGCAGTGACAAGCTCAGCGATATGACCCTGCCCTACCATTCCACTTAACAGTACTGAATCCAGATTTTCAGCCTTATGCTCTTCTCTTTCAGTGCGATAATACTTTGCAGGATCCTCTTTTAACTGGAATGGATCTTTTTGCCTTATCAGTTTTCCAAAACAATCACTACAAAAGTTGAAATGATTTCTGCTCTTGTATGTGAAGAAGACAAAGGTTGTTATCACTGAGTGGGTCTGAACCTTCAGTAATTAAGTTACCTGTGTCTACAAACATGTTACAATGGCTGCCCAATGTTCACTGCCTTTTCAGGTAGCAATGGAGGGATTCACAGAGTGACATCAATACGCTCACTGGAGCATAACTTGTTAGAAATGCATTTTATTATACAGGAGATGCCAAAATGTTTCTCAGTACCCTTAGACACCTTGACTGTATTCACAGGTGGCTCAGGAAGAACAAGTCAGTCGGTATTGTATGGTAGGACACATCTGGCTGATGGCAGTTGGATATTTAGACAACAAAAGGCTCTCCACAAATTGTAGAATTAGCTGCAGTTGTAAGAGTATTTCAAAAGTGGCCCAGTCCAATTAATATTGTCACTGATTCAGTCTATTTAAAGGAACAGTGACTAGAATAGAAGGATCAAAACTAAGAGACATTTCTAATTAACAACTGTTCATGCTTCTGTCTACTCTTTTATTTCTAGTTAATTCCTGATGGGAACCATATTTTATAACACATATCCAATCACCTCTTTGCCAATACCTCTTTGCCAGGACCTTTAATAGAAGGAAACAAATAAGCGGATCAGTTAGCTGGCATTTTTGTTCTTAAACTGGATTTGGACATCCCAATTAATTTGAACAGGCTTGACTGTCACATGTCTTTTTTCACCAGAATGCTAAGGCGCTGCAAAAGTCTAATGGCCTTAGCTTGACTCAGGCATGACAGATAATTACAGCATGCCCTGATTGCCAACAAATGACAGCTTCTCTATCTTATGGAGTTAATCCTCAAGTCTAACAGCTCTGGAATTATGGCAGACAGATGTCACACACATCCCTGAACAGACTGGAAGGAGCAGTCCTTGAGAGCAGCCCTGCAAAGAAGGACATGGGGATCCTGATGGATGAAAAAGTTAACATGAGCCAGCAGTGTGCTCTTGCAGCTTGGAAAGCAGATGGTATCCTGGGCTCCATCAGAAGAGGAGTGGCCAGCAGGGACAGGGAGGTGATTGTCCCTCTCTATTCTGCTCTTGTGAGGTCCCATCTGGAGTAATGTGACCAGGTCTGGAGTCCCCAGTACAAGGACAGAGAGCTGTTAGAGAGCATCCAGAGGAGAGCCATGAAGATGATCAAAGGAATGAAGCACCTCCCTTATGAAGACAGGCTGAGGAAGCTGGGCTTGTTCAACCTGGATAAGAGAAGGCTGCGAGGTGACCTCATTGCAGTCTTTCAATACCTAAAGGGAGCCTGCAAACAGGAGGGGAATCAACTCTTTGAAAGGGTAGATAACAGCAGGACAAGGGGAAATGGCTTTAAGTTGAGGGAGGGAAGATTTAAGTTGGATGTCAGAGAGTGGTGAGGTGCTGGAACAGGCTGCCCAGAGAAGTTGTGGATGCCCTGTCCCTGGAGGTGTTCAAGGCCAGGTTGGATGGGGCCCTGGGCAGCCTGGTCTAGTATTAAATGGGGAGGTTGGTAGCCCTGCCTGTGGAGGAGAGGAGTTGGAGATTCACAATCTTTGAGGTTCCTTCCAACTCAGTGATTCTGTGAATTCAGAAGACTTAAATATGTCCACGTCTATGTGGAAACCTTTTCCAGGGTCATAGCAGCAACAGTACATACTGAGAAAAGGCCTGCAATATCTGCAAGCATTTTCTTTTGGCCTTTGCAATTCTTGGGGTACCAAAAACTATTAAGACAGAAAGTGGCCCAGGATATATATCCCAGAAAGTATTACAGTTTCTATAATTATGGGGAATTAAACATCTCAGTGGCATATCACACTCGCCTATGGGACAAGCCATAGTTGAGCGCACCCACAGCACCCTTATGCTATTTAAGCAAAAAGAGGGAATGCAGAAGGCACTTCCAGCAGAAAGGCTTGCTAAAGCCACACATGTATTAAACTTTATAAATTTATAAAAATGTTATGATGATGGAGGACTATCCATAGCCTGTCATTTTTTTGCAGTTAATGAGGAAAGAATGAATATTCAGGGGAAAGCTGCTGTACTAATAAAGAACTTAGAATCAGGTCAGTGCGAAGGCCTGTTCCCACTAATAATTTGGGGGAGAGGTTATGCTCGTGTTTCCACAGGTGCAGGACCATGATGGATGCCAGGAATGGCAGTGGAACCTCATTTGTTGACATCACCTTCATCTGCTGCACCATCATCATGAAAGCTGTATGGGTACCTTCACACTAAGACTAATGTGTGGGTTATGCTTGCCAGCAACACTGGATAGAACACTCTCTGCTTATCAATATCATCCCCTGACTCCCCATTACCATGTGTCTGGTAGGACTTCCCCTTGAGCAAGGAAAATGGGAACAACTGGCTCACACCACTAGTGCTTCCTCAGTTGTGCAGGAAGAGAAGGTCTGGGGAGGAAAATGGATGGTGGACATGTGGGATCAGTGGGTTCCCCCTTGTCCCCGGTGTTGCTACCCCTGCAGAAGCTAGAACTTTCGGGATCAGTAAAAATAGATTTGTGTGTATTTTTCAAGTATTCTGGAAACGATAAATCTCTTTCATGGTCAGTCAATGCTACAGTGCTGGTGTATAAAAATGCATCAGCCTGGTGTAATTACACACCCTCAAATACTTCCAAATCAAGTGATTTTTAGTATGTGTATTTTTAATATGTGGAGATTGCACATGGCTAAACATTCCATCATATATTAAAGGAGGGCCCTGCTCCTTGGGCACGTTGACCTTATTAATACCGAATCTGACTGTGATCCTTCCAAAACGCCAAAATCATGGTAGAATCTGAAGAAATATTCATGCTTTTGATAAAATTGCAAAGACAAGATTAAATTTTGGAACAGGGAATCAATTGTGTTTGCATCACTCTTCACTCTGGGGGTAGCAGCTGCTAAAGCATTAGCTAGTTTAATTAAGCTAGGATGTTGGCTTAGCAAACAGACCAATGCAACCTCGCAAGCACTTTCGGGCCTGTTACAGGATGTCGACTCAGTTTGTCACAGTGCACTGCAGAACAGAGCTGCTATTGACTTCCTGCTTCTCACACAAGGACATGGCTGTGAGGACACTGGAGGGCTGTGCTGCATGAACTTAACAGATCCATCCATCAGCATATTCAGCAACTGCAGGAAGGTGTGCAGAAATTACATGTGGGAACTTCATGGGGCTGGTTCAATGGGTGGATTCAAGACCTGGGCTGTTGGATTCTGAATCTAATTAATTTAGGACTAATATGTCTCTTGATTTCTGTGTGCCTCTTAGTCTGTATTCCTTGCATTATTTCCTGTGCAAGAGTTACGATTAACAAAGTGATAAATCATGTACTTGTTCAAGTTAATGACGACTCGGGCAATATGGATCCAGTTAGCAATATGTCAGTGAGCAAGGATGGCAATATTATTGCTTTGGTCAGCAAGAAAACATGGGAGTAAGTAGCTGTAGCTGTAAATACTTTCTGCAACTGTTTTGTTTGTAGAGAGAGCCAGCCTTGGTAGTTTGTCTTATTTTGTGAGTTCTGCTCACAGTTTGTTCTGCTTGGGCTCTGCATCACACACTGGCCATGCAGATGCGGAATACGAATGAAAAAAAACATGCAGACTCTGAGAAGAATAAAAGCAGGAGAGAGACTGTGATGGGAGAGAGAGGAAAAGTGCACTTCGAAGCAGGGGATGCCCTGCTTGCACTGCCTATCACATCCAATGCCAGCATGCTCCTTCTCTCTTCTTTCCTGAGATTTGCTGTCTCATAGGATTCAATAAGTAATAGCACATTAACTTAGGGGTTTTCCATTTCCCACTCATGGAATTGTCTAAGATTGCCTGAGTGTGCACATATCTGCTAAAAAAACTCATGACCTTCTGTGTAACTCTTTTTTTATGTTTAGTGTGTTATCAATCAAGGCCTTGATTGAGTTCTGATTAGTATGTTATTAATATAATTAGTGCTATTATTTTAGAGTAAATAGTGGTGGTAGTTTGCTAATAAACAAAAAAAGGGAGAATTGTGGGAATACAATACAAGAATTGTGGGAATACAATACAAGACTGTTCAGAAGTCTTTCTTCTGAACTGCTGCTGCATGAAAAAGCAACACTGAGAAGCAAGGACAGCTCTAGAAGAAAAAAGCCAAAGGAACAGCCCATGGCTCTGGCTGGATAAGCACCTGCATGCATGGCTAAGGAGCGTTTGTGCAATACTTTGTTGACATGTAAAGGCAGATGGAAGAGTTGTAGTCGCAGACGGGAAAGCTGAAAGAGGAATCTTGTGAATGTATATAGGTGTAATAAATGATTTGATCATTCACGCCTGAGTCCATGCCTCATTGCCACACATATAAATCTATGGAGCCCGAAGGGATACATCCCAGGACTGAATCATGTAATCATGAGACCTCTCTCAGTTATTTTTCAATGGACAGGCTTCAGTCAGCTGGAAGATGTCAAGTATTATCCTAGTTTTTAAGAAGGGCAAGAAAGAATACTGATAACTACAATCTTGCCAGTCTCAATGACTGGCAAAATGACGGAGAAGGTTACTCCAGGAGTTACTGAAAAACACTTGACAGATAAAGCAGCCATTGGTCACAGTCAACCCTGACTCACAAGAAGAAAGTCCTGTTTAAAAAATTTAATCTCAGTGTATAACAAGGTTACCCACCTAGTTGACCAAGGAAATACAGTTGTTTTTGGATTTCAGCTAAGCTTTCAACACTTTCTTTCAGTGTCCTTCTAGACAAAAAGTCCAGCATATAAGCAAGACAAAATCATAATGTAATGGGTGAACATTTTGCTGATGGGTCTATGATTATATGACATTATGTAAGAAAGCATTGAAGGAATATTTAAGTATTGAAAATGCTGCACAACAGCAAATGGGAGAGAGGAGTGAGAAATGGGAGAGAAACAGCTCTGCAACCACCAAAGTCACAGCAGGAGGAGCTTGAGCTGGTGACCGGTCACTACCAGATTTCCACAGGTCTCCGTTTTGGGAATAGTTCTCTTTAATATTTTCAGAACTTGAAAGTATACTATGTTAGTTTACAGATAATACTAAATTGTGAGAAGTTGTTGACTCCCGCAAGGGTAAAGAGGATTGCAGACGTCTTGACAAATTAAAGGGCTAGGTAATTAGCAATTGCATGACATTTGAGAGCAAGTGCAAGGCTCTGAAACTGGGACAGGTCAATCCTGGCTATACATGTACTGACTAGATGAAGAGAGGCTGGAGAGCAGCCATGCAGAAAGAGATCTTGGGTGTTCTGTCTGACTGCAAGTTGAACATGAGCCAGCAGCATACCATGGCAGCCCAAATGACCAACCATACCCTGGGGTGAACTAGGCCCAGGACTGCCTGCAGGCAAGAGGAGATTTCCTACTCTGTTCTGTAAACACAGAATAGGGAGCTCTCAGAAATATTATGTCAATTTTGGGTGGTCCTGCTTCAAGCCAAGAGTTGGATGCAGTGATCACTGTGGGTTCCTTCCAGGATATTCTGTGCTTCTATGATTCTGTGATCATTTTTTCCCTGTCCTGCTGAGGAGGGGGAGTGCCAGAACGGTGTGTTGAAAACTCAGAGACAAGCCAAGGTTAATCCTCCTCAGTTGGGCAGCTTAGATATTTCTTCATCTCTCAAAAAGCTCCATTTATTTCTATTTGTGGGGGAACAAAATTCAGGCCATGATCTGCTTGGAACTTTTTATTTATTTACCTTTCCCTGGGGATCCTGAGAAGGACTTGTGAAACTAGCTCAGAGTGTAGCTGTATTAACTGTACCCAGTCCTAAAAGACAAGAGACTGAGTATGTGTTGACTCTCATAAAATTTTACATTCCTTATATGGCAATTCTAATTTCAGGTTTTTAATTTTTAAAATAAGATTCTTTTACCATTGAACATCATCCCCACTTGCAAAAGTAAACTTCAAGATACATTACTTTAAAGCTTAAAAATAATTACTTGTGTTTATTTTCATCTCCTTCTTTTCTTTTTTTAATATGAGGCCAGCACTGCAGCTGCCCACCCACACTCAATCATCCAGTAGTTGCTTTAACGCCAGCACAAAATATCAAACTTCCCAGGAAAAAAGTTATGCATAGTTTTGCAGCGAGACTCAAGCCCTCAGTCAATTCCACATGTTGACCTGAGCGTGAGGACAGGAAATGAACAAGTTGGTCAAAATATTTCAACTTTCTCATTCTGAAAGGAAGAGCCTTCCCAGTATTTTACATAAACATTACTATTATTCAGCCTAACTCCAGTGCCAGTTCAGTAATTGGTAAATAGCGCATTTTGTTGTAACATGCTCCAGTGCATGTGCTGGTATCCAATCTACTTGCTAAAAGAAAGAAATGGCAAACAATATGCTATTTTTACACAGTCCCTGTTGCTTTTCCTGTTTTTAATTCTTGATACTATAGCCATCCTCTCTCTCGAAGATAGCATATGGGACAGAAAGACTCTTTTGCATGTCCTTGAAAACAGGCAGGCTCTCATGGATACTCTAAGGAGCAGCGAGGAGCTGCTGGAATTCAGTATATCCCTAGTGGTTGGAGTTAGGAAACCAACACTTGTGGGCTATTCAAGCTTGCTGTGTCAGAAGAGTCCTGCTGCTGCTGCAACATATCTCAGCACAGAAACATCAGCCAGCATTCTTCGTAGTTGACAGTCTGAAAATGTTTTCCCTCTTGTAATGCTCTTTGTGCCCTAACATTCCCATTCAGAAACAGTCTTCTTCATCCTATGTACTTTAACAAGTAAGTCACCAAATGGTGATATTCCCAAACCTTTTTTTTTTTTGCTGGTGGGGGGAGGAAGGGGAGAGGGAGAGCATAGGGTGAAAAATTATTTACATTTCTGCTTGCCTTTTTGACATTTCTTTTATTCTCATTCTCAATGGTAGAACATCTACATTAGTCTTAAACAGTACCAGATTTTGTAAAGCAAAATAAGTCAAACTCGTAAATCTAGTATCAAAATTGAGCATGTGATTTAACTCTTAAGCACTGCGAAAAGCATTTGGCAGAAGCTTTTGTAATGGCCACAATCCATTACAGGATAACACTGTCTCATTATTTTTATTATTTGAAGAGTGCACTGAACCATGGTATTAAAATAAACTATTAAAAAGTATTTAAAGCATACTATTAACAAGTACATAAGTAATCACTCTTAAACAGACGATGCAAAATTTGTTTAAATAATCTTTTTTTTTAATTTTGTAAAGAAGGGCATGAGAATATATGATTAAGAATTTGTTTTTAATCTGCAATATTTTAGACCCAGGAAATAATAATCTCTGGCAGACACTAGTAAGAGTAAAGAGGCTATTTTTATATTTTTATATTGTTAGTCAATATGTGTAACGTAGAACACAAATCATTCTTCTTATGCTTGTATGGGAACTGTTGAGTCACGGCCTGAACCTCTGATTGATCACCTGAGGCAAGCAATGAGTCAGCTGCGGCTGCGGGAGCACGGGTGAAGGCAATCCAGTGTGAGCACAAGGGGTGGAGCCCCTCATTTAAGACCTCATTTAAGAGCTGACTGCCACTAAGGAAGGATCTCTTTCTGGAGGTTGTTCCTCCTGTAGTCTTTTTCTCTGAGCCAGGATGTGGGCAAGCTTTCCATTCATTTCTGGTTATCTTGCTCTAACGCGATAATCTTTCCAGCCTAACTTCCCTGTATAGTTATTGATTATACACCTGTATACTCGTTGATTATACAATCCTACATGAGTGATTTTTTTTTTCCCATTAAGTGTGGACACTGTCTACTTTTAATCTGTTGCCAAATGTTTCACAACAGTTTGGTCTGTCTTCATACTTTGATTCTCTAAAGAGTCAGTTCAACACATGAAAGAGTATGGACTAGCAGGCTCAGTAGTGATCTTTGTATAAATTCTTTAATTTCAGCTTTGTTTGGAGGGTTTTCTTCTGTTTCATCCCCTTTTGTTTTATGTTCCATTATAAAACTCCTCCATGTAAGATTTTTCTTCCAACCACTTCCAAGTCTATATTTTCTAAAGCAAATATTTGAAAGTATATATTAGATACATTTAAAAATATGTTGCTGGCATAGTTTGTCTGCATAGAATTAATAGCAGCTTCTGTCACTACACTTTTGTTATGTTTGATCTTTTTTACTTTGTATCATACATGTTCCTTTAGTTCTAAGAAAAGCTATCAGATTCAGCACTTATGTTCTAAAATTAAAATTTCATTTTTGTTTTTACAGGTTCTTTACTTGTATTTGATCTCAAGTGGTAGTAAATTACTAGTGAACTAAGGTAAGTGAGGAAAGGTACAATACATGTTTGAAAGAAAATATGAACTACATGAAATATTAATCTAGGTAACATATCAATATTGGTAATAATTTTTACTGCTTTTCACATAGTAGCTCATAGAAACTGTCCCTGAATAGCTTTTCATTAGGTTAATTAAAGTTTGATTTGACCAGATAAGATTCTCTCATATACTTCTTTGGTTAACAAGATATATGTTTGCTTGGAATTATCTAAAAAATAAAGAGGATCCGTAATGGTAGACGGATTAAAACCTTCATCCACTAATCTAAATTTTTGTTGTTTGAAAGTTCCAGTCATTTCCATTGTTTCCTGTAGGAGAGAGAGAGATTTATTATGTTTTGACTCACACTTTCACTTGTTTTTATAAGTCCTAATTGATACTGTTTGGTCTCATTTCTCTAGAAATCATTTTTCTCAGAACTTCTGTTCTGCTATGGACCAACACATGTTGATAGAGTGAAAAGAAGCTGCAGTCACTTGCAAGCAGCCAAGGGTTGTGAGAGTAGTGAGGCACTGGAACAAGTTGCCCAAAGAAGCTGTGGATGCTCCATCCCTGGATGTGTTCAAGGCCAGGCTGGATGGGGTCCTGGGCAGCCTGATCTGGTGGGTGGCAATTTTGCAGCAGGTTGGGACTGGATAAGGTTTGAGGTCTCTTCCAACCCAAGCTGTTCTGTGATTTTTTTTTTTTCCTCCCATCTGAAACCTTTGTCACAGACACCACTAAACTCTGCATTTCAAACTGAGCTTACGATTCACTACCAATCCTAGATTCAACTCCTCCATTGCCACTCTGATTAAATTACAGCTAAATCTCTGACCACAGTGCTCCTTTCATTGTTAAGCAATCTTGGAACGTTCCTAATTGACTTGTGAAATTTTAGTGCAATTGTTGCTTATCCCTTTGACCTGTCATCAACTCTCGATGCAACCATTAAAACTGCTCTTCATACTTTCCCATACTGCATGGACAACTGAGAGTATTTCTTTCTCAAGTTGTGCCAGGGAGATTTAGGCTGGACGTTAGGAAATACTACTTCTCCAAAAGAGTGGTGAAGTGCTCGAATGGGCTGCACAGGGAGGTGGTGGATTCATCAACCCTGGAGGAGTTCAGGGAAGGTTTAGACATTGTGTTGAGGGACATGGTGTAGTGAGAACTACCGCTGATAGACAGTTGAACTGGATAATCTTGTAGGTCTTTTCCAACCTTGGTGATTCTTTGATTCCAGCATCCTCTTTCCTCCTTCTTTCTTTTGAGCTCCACTTCATGACCTCTCTTCCTTTATCTTGTTTGTTGTGTCTCCTGCTTTACCTTTCTACTCTCTCATTTTCAATGAATAAAATGGATTTTAGGTTATTTTCTCCAGTTGAAATAGTTTCCAATTTAGTAATCCAAACCTCTTGTTTTCCCATGTGCATGCTTCTAATCTCCACAAATGCTTTTGTATGATGTCTCTTCTTACTGATTAATACATTTCCTCTTATTTTAAAATAATCTGCAAATTGCATTGCCTTTTTTATGTAACTCCTCCCCTAAAACTCCATTAATACAGTAAATAGGACCAGTTCTAAAATAAAATTATATGATATCTGAACATGCATTTTCTCATATTTCATTAGACTTCTCAGTGCTCAAATAGCATAGATGTTTGTATGCACAAAGCAGTCATCCAGCTTACCTGGACTCTTAGAAAAAGAGGACAGGCATAACCTGGGAGATATGTCACTACTTGTTTATACAATTGCTCCAGGTTGATTGCTTTATTCTGCTTTAAAATAAGAGAGGCCATTCCAGCTCTTCCTTCATGGCCTAGAGAAAAGGAAGTGAGATGAAAACATTACAAAAAAAGAAATAATGGTGGACTGACAATTACATATAGTATTCTGAGTTTCACTAAAACAGTAGGATTACACTTCGATTTTATACAGTATTTCACTCTTTGGAGATCAATCAGGTGATGAGTTAAGCAACAAATTCACTCTTCTCTCAAAAAAAGACTGCACGTGTGCTCCCCTGGATTAATGAATTGAATGCTCTTTCACATTCAGCCTTTCCCTCTTGCCACTGTGTCCTCTCAAAACTGTGGATCTTAAAGTTGTCAACAGAGAGAAAGATTAACAGCCTTGATCCATGTGAGTGGAAAGGCAGTAGGTCTATGAGAGAGAAAAATGGGTAAAACAAAAGAGAAATAAAACTCAACAATGAAAGAAACCCTTCACATTTTAGCTACTGTTTGAGTAGCAACAGCTAACCCTTTTTCTCCTGTTTATCTTCCCCCGCGCCCCCCCCCCCCCCAGTGCTACAGTTTCTGTGAGGGAATTTATTTGTGCCCTGTAAACTGGCTCAGCTATTTCTTCATACAGATAAGAATCAGAAGGTAAATGCTGTGCATGAAATGAGGAGCTCTCATTCTTTTAATTCTGATTTTCAGTCAGTACTCTTCAATATGAGTTTTCTTGTGGCTTTAAACTAGTGGCAAGTAGCACCCTTCTCGCATTTTAAGCTTATAATTTTGTAGGGGTTTGACCTTGGGCAAGGGCTAAATATCCACTTCTCTCACTCACTCCCCTCTCCCACATGACAGGATAAACTGAAAGAAGGTGAGAAGACTCATGCACCAAGATAATGGCAGTTTAGCAGGGAAAGAAAAAGGCGTATGCACAAGCAAAGCAAAAAAGCAGAATGCATTTGCTGCTTCCCACTGGTAGGCAAAAGTCCAGCTAAGCAGTGCTGAGTTACCAACGCTGCTTCAGCCACAAAGGCAAAACACAGCACCACACAAGTTGCTAGGGAGAAATTCATTTCCCTGTCAGCAAGACCTGCTATACAGTTTTAAAAGCCTTTAGCATTAATGGGAATCAGGCCCAAATAACCTTATGAAAATTAACAAAAAAAACCTGAAAAGAAGGTAGTTGCTTTTAAGTAATTTCTTTTTTTTCCTGTTTATTCCTTGTAATGACCTTGGCTTTCTAACATTCCTGTCCGTAAAGAGTTTATAAGCCTTAGTTAAAATCTAAATAAAATAGAATATATTCATACACTTTTCTTTAAAGCTATGTTAACTCTTACCTTGCTGACATTATTTTATTCTGACACATGAAAATGTGGATTTTCCATGACTGTCAATATAATAAAGCTTGAAACTTTAGCTTATGCAGCTATCACAACTTCATGAAAGATAATTTTTCAAAAGTACATATTATATGCACATAAAAATGTACTGCCTCATTCAGAAACAGTTGGCATCTTCATTATCTACGTACACACTCTAGCTACATACTAAAAAGATGAGTCAATTAGAAATGACCCATGGGTTTATAACATGAAATAAAAGAGTTACAAAGGTTAACAACTAAACACAGAGGATGGAAAAAATAAAGCTGAAGCTTCTTTTACCTGGTACTGATACGCCATACACATTTGCTTCTTGTATGAAATCCATCATAACAATGACATCAGAAACTTCCGTTGTTGCAACATTCTCTCCTTTCCATCTAAAATGTGGAAAACAAAATATTTTTGTCCTTTGGAGATATATAGGCATATCTTTAAAAAGATTCCATTCATTTTAGATTATTAATAGCTCATATTTGTTCTTGCTCGTCATCTTGGTACATTGATCTTATTACCAGTGCTAGTAATTAAAGTGTTACTAGATATTATCCATCACTATGAAGTACAATGCTTGTTTATCATAACCTGATGATTTAAAAATTTTTATGTATATCCAAATATATCAGATGAGACCACAGCTTAGTATTTCATGCATTTTTATCTGTTTCTGTATCCAGTTCTCCTTGCCAGCAGCAAAATTACCATTGGTAAGTATGATCACTGAAGGATTGTTCAAAGACCTGTAATTCCTACAAAACTGGAGATGAATTATCCAGCTCAGTAGGAGCACTTTTTGCAAAATGAAGCCCCTATTATCCTTCTCAAGATCATTACATTCTGCATCAACGTACTTCTAAACTGACCACTTCTAGCTGAAAGCAAATAGATCACTATTATTCTAACCTACATGTCTGTTTTTTAATGAAGATATGTAAAAAGAAATATTGATTATACCTGAAGGTATCTCCAATCCTGTCCCAAAAATACAGGAAATTTTCATGATCTTGAACCATTAGGTCTCCAGTATTAAAATAAAGATCACCCTTCTTAAATACCTCACTGAGTAACTTCTTTTCTGTGTGTCTCTTATTGCCAGCATAGCCAAAGAAGGGGTTCTTTGCATTCACTTGGGAAATGAGAAGACCAGCCTCACCTATACAAAGAAGTGGAAACAAATGTAAACTTAAAATACACAAATCCTATACATTGCATTGCTGTTAATTTGCTACGCAGCACTTTACAAAACCAGGAACCAAGTTTAGCAGGGTTCAGTATTTAAGCCCAAATTATAAAAGCTTAATAATAAAAAATAAAACCTGTTGCCACTGCTTTGCAATTCACGTCACCTCTGTGCACATAGTGATCATAAACACACAGAGCAATATTGTCTATTCAAATTTCTGTTATATATTTCTTCTTATTGAGTAAACAGTTCTCATCCATCAATTCTGAGTTCACTAGTACATTTTTTTATCATCTCAAAGTGCACAGAGCAAATAGTATTTCCTTCTTCCTACACCTTAATGTATTTCTAGTGATAAGCCTCAACTTTAACAGCTCCCTAATCAGTTAAAAAGCCAGTGTATCTAAAAGAGCAGCTGTTTGACCAAAGCAGTAAATCCTTAGTTAGGCTCAGAACTTCAGAATTTCTGAGAAAAAACTCTGAAGACTTTTTAGTAATGTGATAAACATCACTGCTTTCGTTTTTTTGAGTAAAATATAGGAGTTTAAATATAATTCTTCTTCCTCAAAAATTAAGGAGATATACGGTTAGGATATCTTGGTATGCATGTCACACTTTGAAAATGGGTATAATCAAGGGATACTACTTTTCTGATAAGCATTTTGAAGACAGTTATAATCAAGCAATGTATTTGATAAAACATATAAAGGAGCACTTAATCAAAAGCACTTAATGTCTCTCCAAAAAGCACTTCATCTAATTCACCAGTCTTTCTCATAGATCTCCCAGGCAATCACCTCAGTATGCTAACTTCTTTTAAAAAAGACACATTTCCTTCATTTAGAGACCATATCACACTGTCATTTTTCCACACTGCTCTTCTGTGAATATATCCAAAGATTTCCTAAATTCTTTCAGTGTCAGCACTGCAGTGCTTAATAAAGTCTGTCTTACATCAAAATTCGTATTGCTTTTGTTAGAATTGAAGATTAATAGTTTATGTTGGTATCATACAGTATCCCAATAGTAAGGTCTCTTAAAAAAAAAGATCCTGGAAGTGTTTGCATTACCATTGTAATACATTGTAATACATACTTACCTCTCTTAACTTTCTCACACCAACCATGCTTATTTCTAATTGGTTCATCTTTCTGGAAATCATACTTGATTAAATCAAATGGAAAAAAAAGCTGAAAAAGGGAAAAAAAGGTCGTTTTTCATCTACACAGTGACATCTAGTGGCAGCAGATATAAGCAAGAAAACTTTCAGTCTTGCTCATCTCGGAGTAGAACAGTTTCATCTGAAACTGAAAATATTCTGTCTGTAAATTTACACAGTTTCCTGGAGATAACTGACACACAAACATTTTTGTGATCGTGTAACTTTCAAAATCCCTTGGTGAAGATACAGAATTGTATTGTTCATTTTCTTATAAATGAATTGTGGGACCCACATATCAGTAGTACAAGGATCAGAGTAGTAGAAGCATACATTAAATTTGAACTGTCATCTTTAGCTGATATAAAATGGCTTCTTGGGGTATTCTGGTGTCTAAAACAACAGGGAATGCACATTTTTAACTGCTGATCAAAAGAACGAGGTTATAGTGTGCAAAATCAAGTCATGATCCAGAAATCAGACACTTTTTCAATAAAGCCAAGGGGATTTTTTTTAATCTAATACTTTACTGTAGCTCTTAAATTCTTGAATTTGATAAATGCTACACAATTTAACTTAATTTCAAGATAACCACTTTATTCTTGATAAGTAGAATGGGTGGTATTCTTCTTAAGTAGAAGATATTTCTCTTGGAGTCTTTTCTTTGCATTTCTGCAAATACATGCAGTACATTAAATTGCTGTACTGTTTCACTTCTTTTTTGCATTGATATTTACTAGTTCAATAGGTTTCATAAGACAAAACAAATGCATTGAATAATGTGAATAAGAATGAAATAGTGTGATATGTTATTCTGATATTTGTGCTTAATTAGAACAGCAGCACGCCCTGCTCATGTTCATTTTCATCTATTTGCTCCTTCAGAGATCAAAATATATGTCAGTATCTGTATTAGACTGTTTGATGCATTATTTTATGTTGTTTTAACTGCTCAGAAGCTAGTTAGTACTTGAGGTCATCTAAATGACCACTGAGATTTACTATTTATGCTACTGGATACATCTTCTACTACTTCCAACTCTAGAGTATTAACTACACCTATTTCAGTTAGACTGTTGAAATAAATCATGCAAATACACAATTGAAAAGAGAAAACAGCACATATTAGACATTAGATATTCAAAATGAAAGTATCAGCCAAAATATTTTCTACTCAAACCGCTGTCTCTGTGCATTAAACTTTCTTTTCATATTAAATCGTAGAAAATGAAGGCACCAGAGCAAAGCATTTAGTCTGGTTACTGGCCTACTTTTCTTTTATCTCATTTAAAATTTACTGGAAAACAGCCTGAACCACTGAAGCACTACAATATTATTTTCACAGAATACTGCAGCACTCATGATTTTAATCTGTATTTTATTCTCCAGAACACTATGCAAATGGATCAACCAAAAATCAACACTGATCTCACTGAAACATAAGATGATTTAAACTGCAACATCAGTGTCTCTTACAGTGCCACTTTTTTTGAAAATAGTTTTGAAATTCCCACCGTTTCAATCTGCAGTCAATGAAAAAAAGAACGCACCAAAAACTCATTACAATACTTGATAAGTGAAAGCAGAAGCAATACTTTTTTTAGCTATTCTGTCTTTCCCATCCACTGGTCAGTGAAATTCCAGGAACAGATGTCAAACTTTTGCCTGTGAATAAAGTTTTCCAGGATGTTAAGACATGGTTAAACATGGCTTTGTTTTTAAACTAGGAGTGATCTCTTCTGCCATATTGTTCTATAGCTATGTGGAAAAAATCATAATACTAATTCAGCACTGCTGTTTCACATAAGATGCTTTAACAGTTGGAACAATTTCTGATTTGTTATCAACTGCTCTTTTCCAATAAATATGACTTAAGTGTATCTCAACTTACAGATGATTATCATCCAAACAATTTTGAGTAAGAAATTTAGAATCATACAGTAAGTCCTTAAAATACATTTATAAATAAAATTGGAATAATCTTTCAGGGTTGTCATGGATTATTTTTAGTTTTTATTATAAGCTTCACTGGATTTCATCAGTTCCATTCCCATTGCATATTCTCTGCTGTCACATAAAATATATTTCAGAGCAAGATATAGATTTACATACATATTTGATAGATACTGAGAGTACAGCTTTTTCCCATAACCAATTTCTATATATACACGTGTCATAATACATTAAAACTTTTAATGTCATAATAACATCAATCAGAAACATTAGCTACATAGAGAAGTATATCAAGTGTAAACTTCAGTCATTTATTGCTTGTATAATCATCTATACACTATCTTCTCTGCAAAAAATTTCAAGATGGTATCAAAATTCCAATCATCTAAAATGCTAGCCAGAGTTTTCCACTATTCTGTTCACTGAGTCTGTGTTTACATTATGAATATCCATATTTAGGGATTTATTTATATACTGTGTAACACTTTCAAGTAATCCCTCATATAAAGAGTATAGTGTGAAAATAACCAAGTGGAACAAGAGCATTGCCTTAAGTTAGCATTTCATACACAATGGCTTCTTAGGTATCTGGCAATTGCAATGCCATTCACCTATTTTTATGCATTAATTTGTGTCTTCAAAATTATTTAGGAAAATAAATGTATAGAACCCCAATATTTATCAATACGACTTCCAATCACAACCAGCACTTGTCAGGTACTGACAGAAGACTTACTTTCCTCACTTGGAGTGCTCAATTTGTCTTTTATAGCTGTATCCTTTGCATTTCACCTTCAGAAACTGCCATGTTGTCGTTGGGTACAACAGAAATAAAACGTCTATTTAGTTTTTCTCCATTAAAAATATTATACCTGGAATCTACCTGTCATTATTCCAGCTACACGTTTGATATATGTATGGATGGACTTTTATACTGTATTTAGTTCATCTCCATGCCAGTGCAAAGTGTACATTTCTTCCTTTAATCTATCACATAATCACACAAATCTCTTTTCCCCTTTTTCAAACTTCTTTCTATTCCCAGGTAAATACTTGTATTCGAAATTCCCAGAATACTTGTTTAAGGTTATTTCTTCATATCATCCCACGTCAAAATAAGATTTCAAATGTTGTTGTACTATTTATTTGCGGAAACAAGATAATTTAGTAACCAGATAGGTGGGTTTTCCTTGCACTATTCTTTGCTTTCCAGTAGGAGGCAATCTCCCTTTCCAACTTCAGACCGCTCAAGAGTCAGAGAGCCAGAAATAAAGCTGCTCTCCCTTGTGTGTCAGTAGATATTTAATAAATGTCATGCAAAATAAGAAAAACAAAAGTAACAGCTACACTTCAGAATGTGTTTTCTAATAAGGTGAAACCTGTAAGACATATTTAAAAACAACAAAGGCCTGAAATAAGTGAGTACTAACTTATGTCATTACAATATAGAATGAGTTTGTCACAATACTTGATTGCAAAGTAATCAAAAACACATACAGAAATAAACAAACTTAAGAATTTAAGTATGAAAATTTAAAACGTATATCTTATGCTGTTTTCATCATTGTGTCTCTCTCTCTGCATCTCCTTGGCTTTTCTACAACTGCACTATACATGAAACTTTGCTCATATCAACATTGCTCTGCTTCAGCATAGGGGTGAACTAGCTGCTCCCGCTAACTAGTGAGTGTCACAAAGAAGACTGAAGAAGCTGTTCCAGAAAGACTGCATAGGAAACAAGAGCAAAGCCCCAGCAGTTAATGTATTAGAAAACTGATAATTTGACACATCTAATTATTATACTGAAAAAAATAAAAGGGTCGTGTGCCATTTTGTTCTGCTAGCAGAAAATCTTTGATAGAGATTGGGTACATTATGTAACTACAAATGCTCTAGATCAAAGCACACTGGTTATGAAATGATGCCTGATGCTGCTTTGGAGAAGCCTTTGAGAACTTCTCAATTTGGAAGATAATCTTGGCTGATCTGTTACCATGTAATAGGGGTCATATAAGTTACCCAACAATCTAGCTAAACATACCATGTCCACATAACTGAAGTGAGGTTGTCTCTGCATTGAATCTGGTTTTCAGCAACAACCTTAAGTCTTCTCAAACTCTACAGATACGGAATGCCAAATTAATATACACTGGTGGAAGAACTGGCAGCCAGTGTACCTCAGATCCCATGGAGAACAGTAATAGCTAAAAACTGAGCCTGTGACAACAATGTGCTTTAGTTACTTACAACAGAAGCTACAGAAATAACTGAAGACTTACTATGGACTCACTTTTAGGGAAAAGAGGGTATTGAAAAAGATAGAATGTACTCCGATGTCAGGTCAAGCCAAATGTAATGAATGGCTTTTTATAATTCAAAAAATCTCTTATTATCTTTCCATATACATACTGAGTAAGTAAGCAAACAATCCCTAATTATCTTAGCAGATTATGTTGATGTTTCTATAGACTGCACCAGTTCTAACTTGGAGCAGTGCACAAAGTAATGTAAAGGTATCTAGTGGAATCAAGTATTGCATTTATTTATTTTTAATTGCAGTTTCAAAAGGTATTTTTCGCTTAATACGCAGCAATTGTCTTAAATTTTAAGAGTGATCCTTAAAGAGGAACAAGTAGCATGCTTCATGTGCAAAAAAAAAAAAAAAAGCCCAAAAAAATAATTTTCCTTTTGGAAAACAAAAGGCAAATTTTTTTAATTTATTAAATGCTACTACAAAAAAATGCTAAAAAAAAAAAAAAAAAAAAAAAACAACAAACAAACAAACAAACAAAAAACAACCAAACACACTAGTTGATTAAAAATACAGAAAATGAAGTCAATAATTAGGTAATTTCAAGTCTGATCTTCTCTATGATGAAACCTACATATGGTATTTCCAGGAGATTGACTTCTGACTAAATTGTCTCTAAAATTCTGAGAACAAATTTACTGAGGTTTTGAACAAATGTAAAATTTTGTAAGAACTTTTTTTTTTTAAATAGGTTTACGAGTAATCACAACACATGGTTTAGTGTCCTCTGAAAAAAAAATGTAACATTAGCTCTAAGGTTCCTAATTCAGCTGCTGCTCCTTACATTCCAGATCCCTGATTCCCTGTAGTGACCTGTATCTTTCTAAAGATACCTATTAGCACTTGATGTCCACTGTGTATACTACAGACTATCAGTAATACATAACACAGAAAATCAGCAAAGTCTGATTTAGTTCCTGAGCTCTCAGTGGCTCCTGAAAAACTCAGCAGCTCCTGCCGTCTCTCTTTTAATGTTTCCTCGTTTCTCCCTGCAAAGTCTAATGAAACACCAGCAGATGGGCTCCTATCCCTGAAACAAAGATACAGTCTACACCTTGAACTATGAGGTAGTCTATGTGATGCTGTACTGAAAATGTGGACCCTGGAACATATAAGCTGTAAACAAACCCATTTGTCTTCATCTTAAGCCACCTCACACAGATAGGTTTCCAAAAAGTGTTATTACTTCTCTGTGAAAACAGATTGGACTTGACATTTTCCTATCAGCTTTCTTCACAAGCACAAAAATCACTTAAAATATGAGGATTTGGATACACAGAATTTGTTACTTCTGCAAATTCTAGGCGATGTGTATAATCTTGTTATTTCAGAAGTACAAATTTGCATAAATAGCAATATAATATTAAATATCTAGTCTCCCTGCTAGAAAGCTGTACTAAGTAATCTTCCATGTTAATATCTAAAGTTTGAGACCCATATTATTTACTGACCTCTGCAATCATTTCAAAAATAGTATTAATAGGATCCAAAGGGTGAAACCCATGAATTTCTTGGTGAAATACTTTAAGGTATGTGTAAGAACGTACAAGTTGTAAACTGACCCTTTTCATAATTCTTCATTTACTTTTATACATCAAGAAGAAGACAGTCTGTATGATACAAATAACATCTACTGTTTCTCAAGAGATATGACTTTGCCGAAACTACAGAAATGCAAGAGATGGACTTGCAAATACAAAAGATGCCATAAGTACTGGACAAAAAAAATTTCTATGTTAAGTAATCTAGAACAAAATAAATACAGAAGACATGGTAGACAGCAGGCATGGAATTTTTATATTACTGTAACTGGTACTTTCTGTGTATTTACATAATATTTATATATATGGAATATATATTCTTTGAAATTTCAGAATAAGGAAGCAAATTACATGAAGTACAGTTTGAGTTATATATAATTATATGCAGGTATAAAATATCTCTTCAAGTTATTTATGCATTACTTTATTATTTACCAATTCTCATTTATGCCAAATATCCACAGAGTAATATATAATATAAGTATACTCTTTGTGTTTACTTCACAGATGCTATGTTTATAAGTACTAAAAGAAATCTAACTTCCATTTTTGCCCTTTAATGTAGTAGAGACCTGATCCTTATATTCAGAATCTACTAAAAATTCTCCTAAGAATGGCAAGGCATTCATGAGTTCTGTGGACTCTAAAACTTCCAGAGTTACTGCTAAAAACGTAACTGGGTTGAGTGCTAAGCATGATCAGTGATACTTTGACAGCCAAGATTTTACAGACTGCCAATTAATCTTGCAATAACAAAGAATGTTTACCTTATACCTCAAGTCCCATGTCCTGTGGTCAAACCGATAAATACACTGACTTTCAGCACTCCATTTTACAAAGTATAATGTAAGTAGTCACCTTATAAAAGAAATTGGTGCGTCCAACAGATCCAATTTTTCCTGTGTGGTTCATGAAACAAATGTTTCCTTCAGTGGCGCCATAAAACTCACAGATCTTAATAGCACCAAATCTGTCTAAGAATTCTCTCCATACATCATTTCTTACTCCATTTCCAACTGCTAGTCTGACTTTGTGATTTTTCTCTCCATCTTTCTGTAAATTAAAAAAAAAAAATTAAATTAAACCAGAATATTTTGATAACTACATCTGATTGTTGCACATATGTAAAGAAAGCTGGCATAACTAACCTGTAGCTACAAGTTAGAAAACTCAAAAAACAATAAACTTTTTTTTGTCTTGTTGAACATGTAAATGATTGCCTGCATAACAGCTACACTAATTTATATAAGTGATTACATATTGTCTCCATCTGTCTTCAAGCAGAGCAAAATTAGAAAACTGGGAAAATTATAGGCGGGCATTGTTTCTGGTAAGTAATTAAAGTTAGCAGAGATTAATAGTAACTTTCTTGTGTTTTCAGACTGATTAAAAGAAACAATCAGATCCCATACACTTGTAATACCTGTTTCTTCCCACACACTACGTATGAGTCATTTTCCATATTTTTTTAATATTAAGACTTGCAAGGTTTTGTTCAACATTACTTGCTATATCAATATAGGCTATATACATAGTGATCTTGAATCTTTACTGTTGTCAACTCTCATGTTTTATTACAAGAAGCAGTATAGTATGTGTTCAGCCAGCTCAGTGAGACTAATTTTATACTTTCCCAAACCGTATGACTGCATGGAACACTTAAAATGCAGTCAGATTTAAGCTGAAATGCCAGAAAGCAAAAGACCCAAAATGTGGGTTGCTTTTATTTCACCTATTTTAAAACAAGACTCCCTTTTTAATCAGTGCAAGTGGTAATACAGAATACCACACAAATGAGACAATACAAAATAAATACAGGTACCATTCTTTTACCATATATCTTTAGAATTCTGTATCACTGCAGTATTCCAACACCATCTGTATGTATCTCTGTATGTGTATACTTATGCGTATGAATGCAATCTATATACATATATAAACATACATGCACACATATTCTCTTTCCTTTATATGCATATATCTATAAATATGTGTGTACACACGTATATGTCCCTATTTTCTTTCCTATTCCAGTCTGTCCTCCCAGCTCTAGTCCAGGATAAATTAGGTAGGTCTTCAGAATGAAAATCCATTTTAGCACCTTTACTCTGGCATAAAAGCAAAAATAAAAAATAGAACAAAACATTACTGGGAAGAGATCTGGTCAGCTGACTCTATGTGTTCTGCATGTTGAAAACAGGAAAGTTTCTACTGAGTATATAGACAAGACTTTCTCAGAAGCTCATTGATGACTGCAATTCGAGTAGTTTTTCACAAAAGTAGTAAATTCTCATTTCTGTCACAAAAACTGACGCACAGTAACATTTCAGGTTCACCACCTAAATCCTGAAAACAAATCAAGTTTTTCTCTGTTCCCTCAAAATCAGTAACTTGGAAAATTCATCATCCCGTTTCAGAGATTTTCTTCAGCACTTCAGGAAGGAATTAATACATTTCACTAAATGCAGACAGCTCTTGGCAGATTACAGTCAAAGATATTATTCTGCTATACTACCCCAAAACTACATCACTCACAAGCCTCCTCCAGTTACTATTCTTTGGGTTTTTAAACATCAACTCAATTCTTCCATTTCTTCTTCCTCCCCTTCCACCTCTCTTCTACCTTTATGACTTGATAAAAAGTAATTTCTGATTGCATATACACAAATTTCACCTACTTTCTGCGAAATCATTACCAAGTGTTGTATAACACTGCACAACAAAACCATCCATGAACGTGACCTGTAATAAATTGTCTAAAACAGGCCTAATTTTGTAATTTGTAATTTGTTTTTTCTACTTTGTATGCAGTACCACAAAGCAGTTGTATAGATCTTCGTATATCTGAAGTAATAAAGTATGTTCCACATTCAAAGGTCAACAAAGGTTAATACTGTCAAGGAACTATATATATATATGTATATATATATAAAATTATATGTAATTATATATAATAATTTTATTATTTTTCTTGTTTTAAAGAAAGTGTTTTAGTTTTACTTCGAACACAGTCTAGAAAGCTTTTTATTTCCCCCATAATATCATCTGCCATCTTTGGAACATTCCAGTCACCTTAACTTAAAGCTTTTCAAAATGAGATATTTTCCTTAGAGTTTCAGTGCTAATCTGAAATTAATTTATGATTAACCAAACTGCAGTTACTCCTCACTAGCAGCACCAAATTATTCAATGTACTGCCTCTCAAAGAATATGAAAAATCACACAATAGATTATGTTCATCCAAAACGAACAGAAAAGACAAATAAGTATGTATTTATACACACTAATTTAGTGGGTCATTCATCAGTTTGGGAAAATCCTAATCTTCTAAAGCCACATTAATAAAAAAGGTGAATTAGAGTCTGTATTTACATTTCAGATTAATAAAAGCATGTTGACATTTTGCTGAAAAGACAGGCTAGGATGAGGGAGAAAATAACATACACTGCTTATATTTTTTTTCAAAAGGACAAGTACATCATCATTTGCAAGCATAGCTATTTCAATTCTTTGAGTTCTTCATGTTAATTTGGCCAGTTTCTATCACTGCAGTACAAGAAACATAAAAAAAGGATCACTGAATTTCCCAAGTTGGAAGAGACCCAAAAGGACCATCAAGTCCAACTTCTGCCTCCTCAAAAGAACATTCAACATTCTACTCTACATCTGGAAGCATTGTCCAAACGATTCTAGGACTGCAGCCAGTTTGGTTGCACTGGGAGCCTGTTCCAGTGCCTTTTCCTAACACACAACCTAGCCCCTCTCCCCGCGCCGACACAGCTTCATGCCATTCCTTCAGGTCCTGGTCAGCCCTATATTGTGCTTGCAACTTATTTTAGGAAGTATTCTCTTACACACTAAGCCTTTCACAAAAACACGGAGAAGGTGTCTTGAGTCACCTAAAACTCACTGTAGAAATCAAGCTTTCTTAAAATAAGGAATAATAATTCAATTAACATTCACAGGAAGATAAATTTTCTACTAGACTGCATTCATGCATCTGCAATATTTGTGATTTATGAAGACCATCACAGTTATAACTATCTGTTGATGAAGATTCCCAACAGGTTCTGCAGGTCTTTCTGGGAAAAAAAAAGGATTAAAACTAGCCTATGCTTTAGCGGTCCATCACCTACAGGACTGGAAACTATAAGTACATGAACAGTAAAGAAAATAGATTTAGCCATTATAACACTTACTTCATGATTAAATCTATAAATATTCATTTACTGTCCAGCTTTTGGCCAAACTGTAAATACTGCAGGCGCACATATATTCCATAGGCACCACAGCAGAATATTCAAGCAGTAAATAAAATACAGTAAGTAAAAAAAAAAAAATAAGGAAGGAAGGAAGGAAAAGGAATGACAGTTCCAAGATATTCTAGAAACATAGTTAAACGATGCACAATTAGGGTATTCTATACAAATGGAAATCTGAATAAATATGCAGGAACAAACTATGGCACTAAATAATTGTATTTTGAATTTCTACCACATTTGAATGGCATTTCATCAACTAGCTTTACATTACTATAGGACACAGAGGTATAAGATTAGGAAGGATTTCAAGGAGTCACCTAGTGCACATCTTTGCAGGGAGATAAACTCTGCAATCACAAACAACTGAACAAGCTGCAGCTAGTCAGCCAGATACAGTGCCACAGCTGGTAGGCAGTAATTGCATGCATCTTCCTGCTTCAGTATGGGGATTGGACTAGATGATCTTCCAAGATACCTTACAATCCCTAACATTCACTGATTCTGTGATTCTGATGAAGAAAGGGAATACCTAGTTAGCAGTTCCTACACTAAAAACTAAATTTCCTCAACTCATTTAGCAAGAGCCTTGCCCTGGCTAGCTGTCACAGATCAGTTCCAATAGTACGTGTCCTATGATAATTTCATCATGCTTTGTGTTTCTGAATGTGACTAATAGTTCTTGATAGGTTATTGCAAAAATAGTATTTGTGATATAATTTTAGAATATCAGAATGTTAGAACACTTTCTCAAGTTTTGAAGTTATTTATCTTCTTGCACTGTGATTTGATTGAGTAATTCTGAAACAACCCATACTCATTTATTTCTAAAGTAAAGGTGAAAATATTTTAATGCTTTTCTGAAGCACTACCAAGATACCATTGTTTTTACCTTACATCCAAAATTTCCTTTGGTGCATTCAGTCAAGATCTTTGAACCATATACAAAATAGTTGCATACATTTTAAATGAACTTCTTTACAAACTGTTTCTCCATTTTGACTGCTTGTTTCATTTGTACAGCGATTAACTGACAAGTCAAGATCTGCCTTGTTATATTAAATATCACATAGCTAGGATTCTTCATCTGCCAGTCTTTTCCTCAAGTGTTCTTTATAAACTATGTCAACTGTTTACATAACTAAGTTGCTGATTAAAAAAAAGAACTTTAAAGGGCCATCAACAGCTTATTAGTTGAGTGTGGGAAGGACTCATGACTGCAGCTATATAAAAGCATACCTAGCAAATGCATTAGAAAAATCCAAGAAGAAAGGTTCATTGTCCTACTTTTATCGTTTGTACAGCAGGAGAAGCTAACTTGGAGATAAGCAAAGGCAGCCTAAAATGTTTCCTGTACTATGTGCTCAATTAAACTGTATGCAGTATAGGGCCTAGGAAATGAAAAAATCTGTTAAATATATAATATAGATAGAACACTAGAACTTGCAGAATGTACATTCACTGGGTATCTGTTGAACCATTAGCCCTGTTAAAAAGAGACGATCAAATGAGAGTTATTCTACTGCCATTAGACTTACGTACGTACTAAATTCTTCAAGATATATGCTTACATTCACTTCACAGTAATACCTCATTATAAACTGCTATGGGATTTTTTAGTAACATACATAACCACAACTATAAAATACAGCTTTTGAACAGAGGCACCAGAAGGAATTCTAGGAAGAGGATACATGCATTCGCTTCAGGAATTTGCTGTCTGCTATTTAGTTTAGCTCAGTCTCATGCTTTCATTAATTAATACATTGATATTCAGTAAAGGTATGTCCAACATGTGGCCCACGGGCTGCATGTGGCCCTGCACAGCTAGCAATGCAGCTCCAATTGATTGTAAATTTGCAACGTTAATATGTGGTTTTTAACAGTAGTTTAGGGACAGAGACAACTACAGCTCAGTGCCCCATCCAGTCTGACCTTGAATGTCTCCAGGAATGGGGCAACCACCATCTCTTCTGGGCAACCTGTTACAATGTTTCAGTACCCTTATCATATAAATCTTTTTTGTTTTATATCCCATCTAAATCTCCCATCTTTTAGTTTGAAAGCATTTCCCCTTATCCTGCTGTAACAGACCCTGATAGAGTCTGTCCTCTTCTTTCTTCTAGTCCCCCTTTATATACCGAAAAACCACTCTCAGGTCTTCCAGGGCCCTTTTCTCCTTCAGGATGAGAAGCCCAAGCTCTCAGTCTGTCTTCATAGGACAGTTCAAAGCAGAGGGCAGGCTCACCTTCCTCAACCTACTGGCCACATTTCTTTTGATGCAGCCCAGGATACAGGTGGCTTTCTGGGCTGTCAGGGCATTAGGTATTCCACCGTTGCAGCAGAACATGAGTGCAGTTACTGCATACCAGCTGTGGCACTGTATCTGGCTGATTAGCTGCAGCTCATTCAGCTGTTAGAGGTCGCAGAGTTTATCTCCCAGCAAAGGTGTGCACTAGGTCACTCCTTGAAATCCCATCCCATCCAGCCTCATAACTCTATGTAATTAGTTGATGAAATGCCATTCAAAGTACTTCGTGCTTGTGAAGACATGAATTTTTTGTTATAAGCAGATATACAGTTTCTCTTATTTACCTAATAAGCTCCAGCTTATGTTATTTTGTAAAATAAATTAATAAATTTACATGTTTACTGTGGAAGAAATATCCAGAATTCTACTGTAGTGCTGACAAATTTTGTACTTTTCACTATCTCAAAAGCTCTCAAAAAGTAGAAAATAATTCACAGTATGTTTTTAATTAGTTTTGCAACTCATATTTGATAATTTTTTCTGCTGTTCCAATCACGTAGGGCAATTTGAGAATCGGTTTCAAGATTGCATAAAAAATTACCCTTTTTTTTTGTATTTTTGCAACTCCATTTTCAGTCAACATATAAACACCACCTGCAAATTTTCAAATGGACTGCACACAGTTGCAACCAGATATTCAACTCAAATAAAATTTGATCATGCTTCTTCACTTTTCTTTTACTAAGACCTATTTTACTGGAGAAAAATTTGCCTTGCTTCATGCCTTATTCATGTCATCACTTTTTGGCAGTACATACATTTGTGTACAATTATTTTCTAGGATGAAACACAGGGAGTACAATTAGATCAAAAATCTCTGACAAACACCTTGGGAACTCACCAAGAGTTCTCAGCAATCCAGGCATCGACACATTAATTACAAAAAAACAAGGTCAAATATCCAACTAGTTTTATGGGTTTGTTGCCTTCTTTGATGTTTTAATAAAAATATATTTTCTAAAAGTTTTGTTACATGTACATATTCCTCTTCACTTGATGGCCCAGGCAAGCCAAAAGGCTGGCCACCATGATCTATTAGGTTTAAATTGGAGTTTTATTTCTTTAGCTCTTCTAAAGGAAATGTTTTCTTTAGCTGTACTTTTATTTCCTCAGAAAATATCTAACCAGGAAGAAAAGTCATTTCTGTCTGTGTTTCACACAGTAATACAGATTAGATCATTGTCTTTTTTGTGAAAGCCCCAGGAGTCCACGCGTCAAAATAAACTTCATAAAACTTCCCAAAGTCAATTCAGAGAATTAAAACATCTACAGAATCTCTGAAGTATACTGTGAATATGGAGCTTCCCTTTGTAAAACTGTGAATGTGATTTCTATCCTTTGCTATCATGATATCAGAAACATCATGGTCAGGAGAACTAAGAAAATGATTGTCCCCTTCTACTGATAAGACTACAGTCCAAATACTGTGTTTGGCTTTGGAGCCCTGGATACAAAGGACACTGAGTTTCTGTCAAATCTTCAGAGAAGAGCAACAAAGCTGGTGAAAAGAATAGAAAACAAGACAAATGAGGATTGCTGAAGGAACTGGGGCTGTTTAGACTGGAGAAGAGGGGGCTTCAGGGACACCTCACTGTTCTCTTACCTGAAAGGCTAAAGTGAGTTGGATGGTAGTCTCTTTTCTCAGGTAAAAAGCGAAAGGATGCAAAGAAATGGTCTCCAGTGGTACCAGAGAAGGCTGAATTTGGGTGTCAGTAAGAATTTTTTTCATGAAGACAGTTGTCAAGCACTGAAAAAGGCTGACTAGGGACTATGTGGAGCCTCCACCCCTCGAGATATTTAAGAGACATGTGAATGCAGCAAAAAGGGACAAAGTTTAGCAATGGGACTGAGTAACTCAGGTTGGTGGCTGAAGTGAAAGTTCTTTCCCACCCTAAATGATTCCAACATTTTCTGAATGACATCAATAGTGGAACCAAAAAAATGACTGTCTAAAGAAACAAGCTGTAAAGAAAGGAATTCAACAAAATACAGGACCTATTAAAGTCTCCACCAGTCTGGAGACACCATACTATAACCAGCAGCTGGTACCTCAGCTAGCCTTCAGTGCTCATCTGTGTGCTTCCTAAGGTGAACAGAACTACAGGAACAAAACAGAAGGCTTTCAACTTTACCCTTATTGGTGAGAACCAAAAACCAGACACACAGTCATCCTGTGGGCAGGTTCCAAGAGAAACAGGCCAGTACATTTAAACAGAAGGCAGTAGCCAAAAAGAACAGGGTTGTAACCTGTTTTTAAATCCTATTTTAAAATAATGCTGTTGTTGTAGCCATGACAGTTTAAAGCTATCACAAGGCAAAGTCTGTAATAATATACAGTTTATGTTTTATTAGATCAGTTGATGTAACCTTGAGGCAAAAAATAAAAGCCATCAAATACTCAGTCTGTCTCTAAGCTTCCTCATCCAAACATTCCATTTTCTCTATTAAGCTTTACTAACTTGTACAAATACTGGTTTCAGCCACTGTTAATACTAGTAAATAAATGACAACTTGGATTAAGAATGCTGCCTGCTTATGACATATGTAACTGCTCAAACATTTTCAAAAATACACGGGTTACTAGAAAAACAAAAACTTGCAAAATCTGACCCTCTGGTATTGTAAAACTGAAGTGATACAGAGTATTCAGAATATTCAGATAGAAGGTAGAGATATGGTTGTCTGTGATATATTACTGGTTTGGATATTTATTAAAATGTCTATGCTGAAAACCTACAAGTAGCTTCACAGATTTCCATTCCACAAGTTAATGATAAGAGTAAGAACAATTTCTAGTACTGAACATAAACTGAAGAAAACTGTAATTATATTAGGGAATAAAATGTAATATCAAGTAAATCTTGTGTTGTAGAGAATTGCTTTCTGACTATTTTTCCTCTTCTACCTGATTGATATCAGTTAAAATTGCTGCCTTCAAAAAAACTTGTGTCCAGGTAGATGACAGTGTTATCTAACCAACATAAGCACTTTTCTTACACCCTTTCTCACATCACTTGAATCAACAGCAAGGAACTAACTGACAACTGTTTGCTAAACCCAGTGGTGTCAGCTTCCTTGTCTTCCCCTTTTAAAATACTATTGTTCTAATGCAGCGGAATTTAAATAAAATAAACCCTTAAGCATCTTTTCTAAAGTCAATTCAGCACTTAATCCTATCCAAAGAAAACCTTGGCCAAACTGGTTGTAGAGATTGGCTTGCTTCAGCTTAACAAAACCGAGCCTGGAAGCTTATATACACAATCTTATACATCAGAGGTAATCCTAAGGTAATGCTACTGATGCCAAAGGATAACACTGACTCAATATCAAATGGAGATAAAATAGGACAGATACTTAAAAATTCTTATGAACAATAATTATTGAACTGTGAAACAGACTTTGAATACAAGTAGAAGTAAACTCTGGATTCTAACTCAGAGCTTACTAAGTTCATGCAGAGGACTGTAAATGAAATAATTCACGTTATAATGTACAACAGCATAAGACAACTAAAAAAGAGGACAAAATAATCCAGAAGACTGACTTCTAATGTGCATTGGTAAACTATTTCAAGCATGAAAGAAATGCTGTTACCATTCCTGTCTTTCCCAAAGCTTAGGCCTCACTATATTATTTAAATCATTATATCATTACTCTAAATCGGAAAGTGATTATTTCTGTTGACCCTCTCTCACCCCTGAGGAAAAAAATATCCATAGATTAATAGAAAAGTCCTTCTAAGACCTTTGCTAAAGATGAAACAGGGAGCTGTACTGAGTTAGATTTTGTTATTTGTTAGAGCACTGTAACTAGAGATGTTACGCAATATCAAGCAGCAAAACCAAATTATTAATGTGCTGAATATCCTTTTTCATAGGAGAAGCCATGCTAATATGTTAGACAAGTTTACAATTTCTATTATACTGGCTGTTATACTTTCTGTATGACCAAACAGGGCAGCAAAATAGTCGAGAAGAGAAAAGGCATGACAGTTACTTATTTAGGAACCCAGAAATCGCTGTAAGCATAACATAATGCAGGGCTGTTGTGCTTTTACTTAGAGAAAAAGGACTTTCTTTTCTAATGAATGGTCATTGAGTACAGCAGGTTACTAAACAAACTGGATGCAGAACGGGTTTCAGAAAAAATCTACAGCAATAAGACTTCAGGAGCACATGCAGATGTGAGAAGCAGATAGATCAAACAAGGACAGCTAAGATAAGAGTCTAGGAGCTACCACAAAGACTTGTCAGAATCACACAGAATCACAGAATCACAGAATCACCCGGGTTGGAAGGGACCCCAAGGATCATGTAGTTCCAACCCCCCTGCCTAGCAGGGCCACCAAACATACACATTCAGATCAGGTTGCCCAGGACCCCGTCCAACCTGGCCTTAAACACGTCCAAGGACGGGGCATCCACAACCTCCCTGGGCAGCCCGTTCCAGGGCCTAACCACTCTCCTAGTAAAGAACTTCCCCCTAACATCCAACCTAAATCTTCCCTCCTTCAACTTAAAACCATTTCCCCTAGTCCTGCTGTTATCAGCCCTTTTGAAGAGTTTACTCCCCTCCTGGGTGTAGGTTCCCTTCAGGTATTGATAGGCTGCAATGAGGTCGCCCCGCAGCCTTCTCTTCTCCAGGCTGAACAAGCCCAACTCCCTCAGCCTGTCCTCATAGGGGAGGTGCTCCAGCCCCCTGATCATCTTAGTCGCCCTCCTCTGGACCCTTTCCAAAATCTCAATGTCTTTCTTGTACTGAGGGCTCCACACCTGGACACAGTACTCCAGATGGGGCCTCACAAGAGCCGAGTAGAGAGGGACAATCACCTCCCTGTCCCTGCTGGCCACCCCTCTCCTGATGGAGCCCAGGATCCCATTTGCCTTTCGAGCTGCCAGAGCGCACTGCTGGCTCATATTCAGTCTCTCATAAGTTCTTCTCTCAGAAGTTCTGTTCAAAATCTTTGAAATAAGATCTCCATCCAGACACTGAGCAATTGGCCACCACACTGAGTCAGTGACTACCAATAATCCTCTGATTACATTTCTGAAATGATACTATCATTATTTACAAATGCAGAAGAAAAATCTTCAGTTAACATTTGCATTAGCATTGCATCCAACTTCCATACACTTTCACTTTGCTTTATGCATTCTCCTAAACACGTTGTTAAACTAAAAGAGGACAGCATTCCATATGCTTAGTATAGATACTTCCCAGCAGTTACTTGCTTTTATTTATTATTCAGTAAAAGCTGCTTGTGGTCACAACTTACTATTCAAAAGCATTTATTGTAATGCTTTACTAGAGAAAATCATTTACATTGAAAAATTTCACATTTATTACTGAAACAAAATAGGACAGCCTGCAGCTCATAAATGAATAGAACAGCAATTGCCATCATTAGGAAGATGATTTTTAGTTAATACTGAACTCTGAGTACTTGTTTCATATTCATTTCGACAAACACAAGTGTTTGTTATGAAACAAGTTATTTTCTTTATCCATTCTGTCTGCATTATTCCATAATAAATCTTCAATTAATCACAGAATCACAGAATTGTAGGGGATGGAAGGGACCTCCAGAGATCATCGAGTCCAACCCCCCAAAAAAACCCCAACAAATCTTATGCACTTAACTTAGCCTAAAGCTTTGTCTCTCTCTAGCATCAAGTTGTAGATATAGGAAGATACAATAAAATAGTTAGACCAAGAGTTAATTCAATTAACAAGAGTCAGTCAGCTCTGTGTGATATTTACAATAGGTTCAGCACACACTGCACTCAATTACCTGCAGAAAGAACATCACACTGCTGAGTACCAAGGGAAAAGATGTGTTTTCAAGTTAAGGCTTAAGTAGAGTGAGGGAAGAATGTCACTTTAATGAAATTTGCACTGTTGTCTGAAAAAGCTTTCTAACTGGAACAAAAGACAGTCTTCTGATCAGACTAAACTACTTCAAAATTTTAAAATACGATCCACATGGATCATACAAGGAACCCAACAAGCCAAAACAGTAATGAAACACAACCTGCAAGATTTTAGACTTCTCAAACACTTACATGCCAAAAAACAAAGTTTTGAAAATTCTGAAAAGGGTATTTAACGGTAATCCAGGTTTTCTGAAGTTAGTTTGTACATCTCTAATATTTATTCACTAAATGGCACTGACTCCATTTTTAATCTCTAAGTCCTTTCTCTTACCTTAACATTTTCACAGTTCAAACAGTTAATTTTTTTTTTACAGTCTACAGGTCACCAAATATTTCAGGAATCTCATGCAAGATGAAGGGCAGAGGAAAAAGCCAAATACAGCTTTACTTCCTTCCCTCCTTCCTACATAACCAGTGCAAGAACAGTAAGTGTACGAGTTACTTACAGATGAATTGCCATCATCTTTGCCACTTACCACCGGTTGGCTGCAAAGGTAGCGGCAAAGTTCTCCAATGTACTGGATGACAGTCACATTGTACTTTTTGCAGTCACTCCAGAACTGACTAGCTGAAAACTTCTTTCTTAAGACACACGTTGCGCCTTAATGGATACAACAGAAAAAGAAATCAGTTTTTTTCTCTAAGTGGCAGCTTATCTAGCTGTGTTTGTATCCACTGGTCTTCTTAAATTCACCAAAGAACATTTTAATTATATTGCAGTGTACAGTACTTAGTCTGTACACACACTTATGTGCTACACACACTACCAAAATACATGCTTCTAAGTTTCTTTTTACCAAAATACAAACAAAACAAAACAAAACAAAACAAAAACAAACAAACAAACAAAAAAACACTTTTGACCCAAATAACTACATAATCTTTGTTGAAAGACAGCTGGCAAAAGAGGTCCTCCTCTATTACAAGACCTTCCTATGCCCTCAAAATGCAGACCCATAAAGCTACCCAGAAAATAATGTTCATTGATTTAGTTCCTCTAAAAGCAGTGAAGCCAAATTTCTTTAGACATATGTTTATAATAATTAATTGTACATCAAAAATTAAATAAATCCTACCTAATTCAATGCATCCACCAATACCAAGAAGAGATGCTGCACTGTGATAAAGAGGCAGAGTAATATAAATTATGTCTTCTGCAGTAGCACCAAAAGCCCAGAGTCCAGCAGCTCCTTTAAGAACTTGCATGTGACTGATGACTGCAGCCTTTGGAAGACCTGTAATGAAAACACAACACTCTGCATAAAGCTCACCTTCAAGAGAAGCCATTTCTTTCTTTCAAAGTGATTTCTTTAAAATCGTAACTGTATCAGTACTTTGAAAGACACCTGTTCAGCTAAATAGACAACTGTAAGCGCCGTATTGTATGTTTGTTTTTTACACGTAACAACACATCAGATGATTGTTAGTTATCAGACGTGTGTTAGTTATTAAATCTGATGTAAATCGATTCAAATAAGAGATCTTGATCAATACACTATCTAATTACACAAAACTAACAAAGGGTCAGCTATACATATGAACTTCTTTCTACATAAAGCAGAATAGTTCTTTTTTAGGCAAGAGAGTCCAACATAATTAAGAAAACTATGCAATCTGCACCAGGTAGATGTAGTAGAGTACACTTATCTAAACATATGTTCATCTAAGTCTAGCAACTTGTTCTAGAACGCTGTGAAGACTATGTAGAATTTAATGCAATCTAGTAAAAGATGCTCAAAGTCTATTCCAATTATGCTCTTCTCAAGGAGATTCTTGATTTTCAGTACAGAATATGTGTGCTGAATTAGACTTATGCAAGTGGTCACTGTGAACAAGTACTCTGGTACTTGCTATTTTGAATGGGGGATGCGATCTTACTCAATATGTGTTCTCTAGTACATGCAAAAATTTCAGACTTAGTCTCCTTGACTAATAAAAAATACAACTATTTAAATTTCAAAAAATGTAGTGGATCTGTGAAAGCTTTATCACTTCTTCTACTGAAGCTACTTTATTTTGAAAACTAACTAGAGCTGTTAAGTGGAAGCATAATCTATGGAGATTCTAGTTAACAGTTATTCCAAAACTCATCACAAAAAAGAAAATGCAATAAATCCATGATGTCAACCAAAAAGGAATTCCAGTGGAATACATTGCCCAGGGAGCTTATGGGGTCTTCACCCTCGGAGATCTTCAAAAGCTGCCTCAGTTATGGTCCTGAGCTGGTGTGTGTCTGTGCTTTAACAGAGGGGTTCAGCCAGATAACCTCAGGAGGCCCTGGCAACTTAAGCTGTTCTGTGATTTTGAGATTCTATGAAATGCTCTGGAGAGTCTTGAGTTCTTTCTTTCTGCTGCTACGAACAGCTGACTACAGGCTGTGCTAGACAGTACTTACTTTAAAGTATCCTAACAGCCAGTAATTTTATATTAAACACTAGACTCTTGCATTATCAAAAGTGCTTAAATGTTGACTTACTTTATATTAAAAGAAGGTATCCCAGACTCCTCAAGCTAAGTAAATCTTATCCTTCTAATTAGTCTTATCCTTCTAATTACACTGCACAGGAATAAAAAAATGCAATGTAAACTAATATAATAAACACAGGTATCCCATAATATCCTTCTCTCCAAATTGGAAAAATATGGATCAGATGGATGGACTGTTCAATGGATGAAGAACTGGTTGCAGGATCAAGTTCAGACGTGGTGGCCAATGTCTCAATGTCTGAATGGAGATCAGTGATGAGTGGTGTTGCATAGCGGTCAGTGCTGGGACTGATACTTTTTAATATCTTCATCAGTGATGTGGACAGGGGAGTCAAGTGCACCCTCAGCACATTTGCTGATGACACCAAGGTGTGGGATGCAGTTGAAGCATCAGAGGGACAGGATGCCATCCACAGGGACCTAGACAGGCTTGAGTATTGGGCCCATGTGAACCTCATGAGGTTCAACAAAACCAAATACAAGGTCTTGCACTTGGGTTGAGACAACATCCACTACCAATACAACCTAGGAGATGAAAGCATTGAGTGCAGCCCTGCCAAAAAAAGACCTGGGGATACTGGTGGATGGCAAGCTGGACATAAGCCAGCCAATATGCCCTTGCCACCCAAAAAATCCAACCAAATCCTGGGCTGCATCGAAGGAAGTGTGGCCAACAGGGCAAGGTAGGAGATCCTGCCCCTCACTCTGTGCTGATGAGGCCTTGCCTGGAGTACTGTGTCCAGATGGGGAGCCCTCCATACAGGAGAGACATAAATCTGTTGGAACACATCTAGAGAAGGGCCACAAAAATTATCCCAGGGATGGAGCACCTTTCCCACAAGGACAGCCTGAAAGACCTGGGGCTGTCCAGCTTGCAGAAGAGAAGGCTCTGAGGTGACCTAGTGACCTTTCAATATCTGAAGGGGAGCTATAGGAAAGAAGGGGACAGACTCTTTAGCGGGGTCCAAGGACAAGGTGAAATAGTTTCAAGTTTGAAGAGGAGAGATTTAGTTAAGTTACAAAGAAAAAGTCTTCTACAGTGAGGGTGGTGAGGCACTGAAACAGGTTGCCCGGAGAAGTGGTTGATGCCCCATCCCTGGAGACTGTCAAGCCGAAGGTGGATCAAGGCCTGGCAAGCTAATCTGGCTGTGCATGTGCATGTTCTTTGCAAAGGATTTGGACTAGATGACCTTTAAAAGTCTTTTCCAACTCTAAGTATTCTATTCTTCTATGATACGTGTTAGTGTTACTATAGTGTTATTATACAGCTGACATCTGGACATTTTGAGCTTTTTAATTTTTTTATTCCAGACCAACATTTTTACTTTTTAGATCTTCTCCTGGAAGCAGAAACAAATATACTAAATAATTATTTATATGAAGGAAAAAAAAAACATAACAAAAAAAACCCACCCATAAAATAAATCTTTAATTCCTCCTGTAGCTAAAACTGAATGAGAATGCCAACCTGCTTATTTTAGCAACATCATGCTCCTTTTCAAGTCACTAAACAGTTGTTTGTGGGGGTTTTTTTTGTTGTTTTTTTTTTTTTTTGTTTTGTTTTGTTTTGTTTTCAGCCTTAGCTTCTTAGCTGCTAGACAACTGGTATTAAATTTAGCCATCTGTTTCTACACTAAAAGTCTAATAACTTAATCCTATTTTCAGTCAATACATAGAGCTCGACTTAATGAAGAAAAAATGTCTATTTGCTTGTTTTTTAAAGTTCTGGGTACAGTGTTAGGACGTTAACTGTAAAAACAGGGAAAAACATTTTATAAACACCTCAGCAGTTAACTAGGTAGCAAAGCTTCTCTCACGGTATTTGTACAATCTAGCAAATTAAAAAAAGAAAAAGCACATAATGCTTTAAATGTAAGTATTCATCAGTAAGAAGAATGCTTATTTCCCAACAAAATGATATGAAATATGATATTCTATTATAAAAAGGTTAATCAAAAGATGAGAACGTAAAAAAAAAAAAAAAAAAAAAAAAAATCAAGCTTGTAGATGACAGCTTTAAGAAAATATGATCTCTTTAGCATACTTGTACCTGTTGTTCCTGAAGTAAATATATATAAAACGGAAGATCTGAGGTTACTGGCAGAGCGTCGACTAACTGGAACAGGGTCTTCAGATGCAGCCTCCATTTTGCCTAAAAGGCTATGCACACTTGGAAAAGTGGAATCCTTGGACATTACCCAAACACTGATGTCTTTCGGGAGGTTAGGAAGAATTTCTTCTAAAGTTCCAAGCAAGTCTTAAAATTTAATATAAAATAATGTTAGTTAGATTATGTCTCCAAAAAGTAAATGCAACTAAGATACAATTTCTCTGAAAGTTTTAATTTTTATAACAGGAAGAGAAATTTTATTCGTCTTCATTGATGTAAATACATAAAATAGTGATGAGGTGGACTGGAAATTGAATGGAAACAGGATCTAAAATAATAAGAGCGCTGCTGACTCCACAGGGTCTAATTGTCATCTGGCTCTTACAGCAAAATGGTGGTCCTTGATTACCAGCTCCTGCTCTCCTGCTTACCACTGCATTTTTTACAACTCTTTCTCATTGTTAAGAATAGAAAGCGGCATCATTAAGCTTTGAATAAAAGATGAATAAGTGTTAAAGGTGAATGGTAAACATACACACAGCCAACAGTTACAGTGCAGGTTTCCCTGGATGTCCTCAACAGCAATCTCTTGAATAGAGGCTCTTTTTCTCAAAAACATAGATGTGATTCAAATGGGGGGGGGGGGGG
>NW_024962261.1:14216354-14252419 GCF_019238085.1 Lagopus leucura
AAAAAAAAAAAAAAAGGAAGAAGAAAAAAAAAAGCAAAGTATCATGTGTATGGACACCTGAATTTCAGAGAATAGAAATATGATACGGCCCTGTGGCTTATTCAGACACTTCCAAAAAATGTGTCTATTTCTGTGGTTCTTCTCCTTAATCTTCACCTGAATCTAATTTTAGGTATCAAACACATTATTTTTTGTAACTACACATTCATTCATTCACAAATAAAACTCCTATTAGCTTTTACCTGAGTTTAAATGCAAACTCACTTTTACAAAATAAAATCAGCAGTGCAGATAAGATGTATGTTTTTTGCTTAAGCAGGAAAGAAACTGAGAGTTTCCCAGTTTAGTCCCAGATTAAATAGAAAAAATAGATTAAATAGAAAAAATTTGAACAGAGGTCAATTCCTAATAAATTTAGTATTTATATTTTTAAGCATTTTTCAATCAATTTGAATATCAGAATATCAAACAGATGTTAAAGTACTAATCCAGCAAATTTCTTAGGTGTAGGAACAGTCATACTGCTTTCAGTATAACCATTCATATATTTACACTTAAGTGCATTACTGGACCTCAGCCTACATAATCAATCTTGTAAATATCCCTGTGGATATAAACGTATGTTATTATCTCAGGTTTTATAAATGAATAAACGAATAAAGTTGAAATGACTCACCCAGAACCTCATAGTAAAGCACTGCCAGAGACAGCGTTTGAACTCCTTATGCCAACCCCAAGCTCATTTTGCAAATACAAAATACGAGTTATCATCAGTAAAGATCTTTTGCATATACTGTACACCATAACTGTGCAAGATTTTTAATCATTCAAAAAAAATATTTTCCTCTTGACAGACTATTTTATATGTTTTAGTGAATGACACTTCTATTACCTTAACAGAGATACAGCCTCCCATTCCCATGGGAATGCCTTACATGAATGCCTTACAAACCTGAAGATGACACAGGATGGTTTCTGTATGTTTTGTAAATCTTTAGCAAGTATATCTGATGGGGTTGTGACATAATCATTTTTGCATCCTAACTCCCTTCACTGTAGACTTATTTCAAGAAGATATCATCCAAATAATAATGAAAATCTAAAAGAGCACTCTATTTGAATAATTTGAGTACAGTCCCCTTTCACTCACTATACATAGAACACAATAATGAGAAAGAAAAGTCATTTTAAGCACAGCAGTATGGACTGAAGGAAATCTTATGCAGTGAAAATTCAGGTTCTCTCAACAGTAATTCCCCTTTGCTGTCACGTTATAAAATTAGGGCATATTTTTCTATTCATAAATAAATATTAAAGCACAACAGCAGTATTTCTAATGATTAACAGCTGTTAATAAACCAAGGAGGACTAAATGACTATGTTGCTTCCAAATATACTGGTAGTTGCAGGTACAGGTTAGATTAAAAGAAATAAAAGTGTATTCGAAGTGGCTGGAGCTCAATTTCTGTTCTCAAAAATAGTCAAAGAGTACAAAATCCGTAACAGTTTATTGACTGTATTGGCATAGGCACCAATTACTGTGCTGGCAGAGATGTTAAGGACAGTTAAGAATTGTTCATTGTTAATATTAAGGCTTTCTCAATTTCCACAACTCCTAGTAATCACGCATACCAAACTCAGCTGGCCACATTGTATCGTCAGTGTGGTGTACAGATACTAAGCACTCAATAGGAGTTACTAAGTAAAATCTTCCTGTATAACTGAGCATGTAGCTGTAAACGAAATTTTTCCTTTGGTTGAATTACCGTCATGGTTTCCTGATTTTGGTTATTAGTGTTCCACATCACAACATCGTGTAAAGCACTGGGAGTTGAAGAGTCAATCCCTCGCTTCCTTGGACCACCAATTTTCTCAATACCTGACTCTCAGAAGAGAAGAACTACATATCCCAGCGGACTTTGTGCTCAGAGCAGAAGATAAAGCTGGCAAGTCATGGGACTCGCTCTCTCTGTCGCTGCCTGGCAGTGTGTAGCATTTCTCCTTCAGTTCAGAGTAAGGCGTTCAGTTTTGGACCCTCTCTCTCTCTCTCTCTCTCTCTCCCCCATTATGAGCCTCAATTCCAATTATGTGTTGTATTATACTGTATTATCTTCCATTCTGATATCCTATTTAGTACATTAACTTTCCTGCTCAGATCACTGCCACTGTTCTTAGGCCCATCTCCCAGTCATTCTCCTCTCCCCTGCCCCTTTCCCAGGTTTTGGATCTGTAAGTTCCCTGCCTTGTTAGTGACAGTACAGAGCTGAACCAGGCTGTAAAATACCAACATCCTCCCGTCCTCTTTTCTGGGCCAGTGGGCCTGCGGGCCTGCTCTCCCAGTCACACACAGATCTACAGATAACTCTGTAACAATTACAAACCATCTTCTTGCAAAATGCCCACAGAAAACAAACACAACTACAAACCAGAAAACAGAATCTCTGTTTATAAGTAATGCAGGTACCAAAGAGGCCATTACTGAATTTCTTCATTTTCCATAGCTAGATTCATTTCTTCTTGAGTTATTTCTAATTGTTCTGTCTTCCATGTTTTTGACAATAAAAATGAAGGTTTAACACTGGCCTATTGCCGCTCTCTCTGCAGAAGATGTTTTTGCTTAGAAGTATATAGTAAAAAAGAAAAATTCACAAATATTTCTGATATGTTTTTCTTGTTTTCTTTTGTTTTTTGTTTTTTGCTTTTTTTTTTTTTTTAATTTAATTCAGAAATTCCAGATAAGGTGTGCACCTAGTTCTTTAAGTGTTTGAGAAATAAGAACTACAAAAAAGACAAAAAAAGGATTTATCTCTAATTTCTTTTTTTTCTTTTCCTTTCTTTGATGAAAGGAAAGGGTAATTACTAATATCAACTTCATGTGTATATTCATTTAATATTAAAGAATAACAGAAGGGAATAACTCCCTTTTAGTAGAGTGAAATATTTTTACTCTAAATAATTAAGATCCAACTTCAGAATAGAAACGCATGCTGTTTCTCAGCTCATACAACGAAGGACTGTTTCTGTTGTACAAGAACTGGCTATTTTCTTAAACGATTATTGAGCATTAGATCTGTGAGTAAATTATACAACAGAACAGCATTTTTCTTTTTTGTTCAGGAACCGATTACTTGGAGCAGTATGTGAACATTTGTAATGATAAACAAAGGGTAATTTAAAATTGCAGTATTCAAAGTGGCAGAAACATAAAGTTACTTCTGGAACAGGAATGAACAAGGGGTATTGGAAGACAGAACTCCCAGCTGTGCTAAGGCATTTCCAGAGAATAATTCAGATGACAGTCAACTCGTGTTGTTCCATGAACAGAGAATTTACATGCCTGATCTTGCACAGAGCTCACTGGTCCTTACATATCATCTTGCCCTTGTGCCAAAAATAAACAGCCTGCTTAGAGAAACTACTACATTTCAATATTTCTAGAGGTACCTGGCATGTGTAGTTAACCACATAGTAAAGAAATGATAGTAAAGCAATTCAGCTATTCATATCTGTGGTTTTCAAGTACTTTTTGGCTCTGTAAACTATGAAATTTTGATCAGGTTTTGGTTTATTTGTTTTAGAAGAAATGACTTTATCTAATGTTTTGCAATATAGACAGCAGCTCTGTGTGCACTGTTTACACAGTTAGTATATGAATATTCACCATTGCTACCTATTCCACTGAAGAAAAAAAAAAAAATTAAAGATATGTCAAAAGGAATGTGCTTCTCCAAATATTTTTTTCCTTTTTTAGCAACTCATTGTTTAACAAAATGCTCATGAAACTGTGTTAAGTTCACATGCATATATAAATAAACATCTTTTGAGGCTCTTTTAAGAAAGAAAGGAAACACACTTTGGTTATAAGCAACTGTCCTAGACTGCAAGATGTAGAAAAGGTTTTTTATATTATTTCCTAGGAAAGAAACAATGTGGCCTACTGGCAAACAGACAACAGTCCTACACTGATGAAAGGAATAAATCAGATTATGAGATAGACTTGCATTGAACAAGTAAGCACTGAACTCAGTAAGCAAGCTGTATCAAATTGTTCTTACATAAATTTGATGAGCACCCTGACTCAGTAAACTATGGCATGTCCAAACTGTTTCCCACACTGTCTGGCATCAGAAAAATTACTGTTACCTGTACCTGATTGCCAAGTGACTCCTTGTACTCAGCGTCTATTCTCACTAAGTAGTAAAAACAGAAATTTCAAGTCAGTTGCAGATCCAGTGATGGAATCTTGAAGTGCCACTGCAGGCAGAAAACATTCAGTGGGCACAATCTTCCCATCAAAGAATATCTTGGGACAAAGACAAAGGTTGAAATAAAACAAATGCTCAAAGAGATACAGCGTCAAATAGAACTGTTAAGAGTGTCTTCTGCAGATCTGCTATGCTTTCCTTGTCCCGTATGTTCAGGTCCAGATACCTTTGATCACTTATTTCAAAGTTTAGAAAAGACAAATTCTTACAAAATTCTTTTTTTTTTTTTTTTTTTTTTTTTTTTTTTTTTTGTACCCAATGACTTCCACATGAAAGACGACACTGCTATTTTTACATAATAATAATTTAAAAATACATCAAATATTTTCTTTACTCATTTTTGGCAGGATGTAGACACATTTCTGTCTGAACTTTACCTCTATCAGCATAAATCATGGTTCTGAGCTCAAATAACTGGCAAAAAGAGTTCAATTACTGCACAAAGCACTGCCGATGCCTAAAGAGTAAAGAACTCTGGCCAGGAAAAAGCTGCACTTTGCACAGCTGAGAGATATCGTTCTGAATGGCAGAATCACAGAATGGATGAGATTAGAAGGGACTGACTGTCAGAGGTCATCTTAGTCCAACACAGTCATGGTTTTGCTTAAACACAATCACTTAAGAGCAGCTGCCCAAGCACATACACACAGCATGTAGTCTTTGCTGTCAGGGCTGTTGTAACACAATCCTTTCACAGCGAAATCCTTGAATCAGAAGTATTGATGGCAAGCAAGGCTCAGCTGAACTCTTTCCAGTAAGAGCATGCTATAAATGCACTAATGAATTCTGTTTGTATCTTTCGGGTGAGTCACTAGATTATGACTGTTTTTTTATGGTACTGCTTTTACACAGCTGAGATAAAATATGTTTCTTGTTCAAGTAAGACTTCAATTAATAGAAATATTCCCTACAAAGACCACAGTGCCTTAAAAGTTAAAGCATAACTCAGTATCTTAATTCTGTTTGTACTCATAATATTTAAATAAATAAGGGTGACAGAATCCAGCAATAAATGTTGTCAGAATAAGCACCTTTTAGCAGATCAGATTCCCAGTAAACTGACAATTTGATAGGCAGAAGGCATACAGCTTCCTTTTTCTCCTTCACAAGTTCTTTACCTACCTACCTCTTGGACAATTGCTGCCTTATTAAAAACACAGTTTCAAGCTTCTGACTCTTAAAACAAGTATTCTCCAGAATGTGAGTGGTGATAGAAAGTTTCTGAAGATGGAAGACTGAAAAAGTTAGATAAGAAATAAAAGCAAGAGCTAAAGATCCCGAAGTCATTGAAATGCTTTTGAAAAGACAGCAAATGAAAACAGCTAAAGAAAAATTTGTTCTGAACTACAATGCCAAGTGGAAATACTAGAAAGGAACACAAGGTATACATATTGGCAAAACAGAATCTGCATGTGCCTTACATGCAAGGCAATTCTAAAGGGAATAAACTAAGTTACTAGGTGTTGCAGGCAACAACAAATTATGCTAAATGAACCAAAAGAACACTGCTATTCTGCAAAAAATACCACTTGCTAGAGATACTCATTTCACATAAGAAACCAACAAGGAGACACTTCGCAGCTCTTCTGGCATATGAGAAGAATCAAAGCTTCAGGTTTTCTGCAAACTTCCTGCAACTAAATCAAAATGAAACCCCAAAACATCATTTCTACTAGAAAACTTGAATCCAAAGTCAGAAACAGCAGAGAGATTATCACAGTATTGTCAGACAAGAACAAGACCTGGCTGCAAATGCTGAAGGAAAGATTGTACTAAACCACAGCTTCTGAAAAATTTGCAGACAGAAAGGACAACTTAGGAGTACAAAGTCCACAAATTAGAGTGATCTTGCAAGAAGCAACGTGAAAGGCATGGAAGAAAATGTAACCATAAATACCACCCAGACTATCTGGAGAGAAAGTTAAAGCATACTGAAAAAAAATGACAAGATATACCAAAAGAAGAAATAAGATGCAATTGCCACACACAGAGATTTGTCAACCAACGCAGAGATTTGTCAATAAACAATTGATCTGTGGGTAGTGATGCAGATATCAACAGAAAGTTGGAGGTCCACTGTCACAGAAATGAAATTTAATTGGATTTAAATGCAGATTGAGATTTAAATCCAGATTTAATGTGCCACTAACAAGCACAAATTTCAAGAGAAAATTTGGTCTTGCTGAGCACAGACAGTTAACGACTAAAATGTGACAGGACAATTTCCACTGTGCTGCAGTGTTAACTAGATCAAAGGTAATCCAAAGTACTGAAAATACAGCTTTGTAACTCTTTAAATGGAATTTTTAACACAAGCTGGAACACGAGTGTTTTTAGTGTATGCCTTTTGCAATAGAATATCCAATTTAGTATGCTGAGTTCAGGCTATCTACAGTCCTGTAGAAAAGAGCATCAAAAGAGCAAAGCACACAAGAAAAACTCAGGTTGTACCTACTGATAAGGCAGTAACCCTTGAAACACAAATACTGGATGAAAAGATGTTAATACACCTCCGAGAATTTATCTAATCAACTATGCAAATGCATTGTTAAATACTGACCTGCAATTTTTATAAATATTAAGGAGCACAATGTGTGATAACAATGTATGATCCAACCTTTTGTTTCGAGTGACATGAATCAGCCCTCACTGCCTCTGAACAGCATGTTAACCTTAAACTTGAAAACACAGATCTCTTTGCAGAGGCTGCTTCTCCATATGACATGGCCAGCAAACTAAGCAGGGCTTCAGCTTTTTTCACAGAGATGGGCAAAAAGAGCTCCTAAATCCCAAAGAATTATGTAAAATCTTGTACCTCAAGGGTCTGAGGAATCGAACACAGAGACCCATGAATAATGTAAGAATACCATCACATAAAAGACCAACTCAGACAGTATAGGTATAACCTATTTACACATGGCTTTTCTATGAGCTGAGATGGCAGACTTAAAAAATAATCACAGACAGTGCTCAAGAACTGCATTAAGATTAAACCAGTTCCTCAGTCTAATGACTTAAAGCACATATTTAAAGCACATATTTAAGAGACTGTGTTAAATGAGTTATTCTTTTAATTAAGTAAGAAGGCAACATTTAAAACTGAGAGATCAGAAACACTCACCATACGCTTTGGGATTATATTTAAGTTTCATTTGTTTAGTTATTAAGTACACCTTTACTCTTAAAACAGCATAGGCATACAATTGGAACTACATAGTAATTTTAAAGTATGTAAGGGAAAAATATTAAATACAACCATGAAAGCAGAAATTTTCAGTAGCAGCATAGAGCAGACAGAAGGAAATTTATACCAGTTAGGTCTCGTGAATGCAAAGCCCTGCAAACTTTGTTAACAGGAACAAGACAAGAAGATGTGAACTAGACATAAGGCATTTGAAATAATTTGAAACATTTGAAATAATAATTTTAGAGAGGCAGAATGAAGCCAACATTTCAAATTTTGAACTATCCTCCTTCACCCAGTGAGTCACAGTTCTGCATGATCCTTTGCTATTGTGGGTTTCACCAAGAGTTGATCAAAAAGGTAGAGGTGCTCAGGAGCCCAATTTTAAGTTATATCTCTCTGGCTTTGGTTTATAGATCTCTATAATTGGGTCTTAACTGCAATAATAAAATGCACAGTATATCTACATGAAGTTTTTGAATTATTTTTAAGTATATAATAAAAAAACGTACTGGAAAAACACAAAAGACACTGTTATCACCTAATGAAACACAGTGATCTCTTCTATAATCTTCTACTTACAAGGTAAGTTGGTTATTGTAAATCAACCTTCTAAATGCTGCACCTATAAAGTAAAACTCCCAGTTCTAGACTGGGAAACAGGCTTAGCTTTGTGAATAGATGTAAAGAAGAATCTGCATAGCTCATAGCTATGGTACAAACTTTCCAGTTTTAGCTACTACAAGAATGGTAGAACAGTTCAGGAAAATAAAATTCATTACTCAATAATGTAACATAAAAATTGACTGTTTCAAACAGTGGGAAACTATTCTCGTTAGCTCATTTTAATGTTCTCTGAGACATATTGGGTAATTTTTGAAGTAATTAAACATTTGGAACAAGCTACGTGCAGATGTTGCAAACTTTTTTGCAATGAATACCATCAAGAGCAGGTTAAATCCATGCCCCCAGAGCATGGATATACTTCATTTATGTGACTTCAGCTTTATCCCGAAGCCCTGAAGCTAGAAAGCCACAGATTTCTTTCATTCCATGAACATCTCAACCTTTGGTTTTCAGTGAAGGAGCTGAAAGGGCATACGGTGGAAAAACGTGACATTAAAAGCTTTAGACATATAAATCATCTGAATACTCTACCTGCTCCCACAATCAATATCTTGGGTTCACAGCTAGTGAGACAGTGCAGGAGAGACCTGGAGCGGACATTGAAGTTGAGGAAAGCCACCACGCATCCGAGCTTGGCCAGTCCAAACCACACGTGGATGAAGTCAGGCTCGTTGCCCATCAGCAGGGCCACCGTGTCACCCTTCTTCAGAGTGCCGTGGTGAAGGAAAACCTGCGCTACCCTGTTACTGCGCCTGTCCACATCCCGGTACGAGAGCACCTTCCCATCATAGATGAGGAATGCTTTGCGGGGCTGCTTCTCAGCCAGCTTCACAAACTTGTCCAGCACGGTGACAACCTTCCCTCTCTGCCTGTAGCTCTCCACTCTCAGCCCATAAAGCAGCACCTTCAGCAAGTATCTCAGATCAGCCCAGAAGTAGGGGAAGAGAAGTTTCTGGATGAGATGCAAGGAGGCAATGCCGGCCGCAACGCCCGGTAACCAGGAGGGAAGAAGCATTGGGAACGGAGAGAGGTCGTCCCAGGAACGCATTTCCTTACAGCACACGGCGCGGCACCCAGCGAGCAGCCTGCTGGGGCGCAGTCTGAGAGGAAACCCACCGGCAAGCACCCGCCTCAGCCTCGGCCGCGCCCGGAGCCGCCGGCCAGCCGCAGCCAGCTCCGCACTTGGCGGAATGCAAGCACCGCGGAGAGAGGCGAGGTCGGGGGGGGCGGTAGCTCAGCACCTTCAGCCTTCCCCTCCCTCCTCGGGACTCCCGGCGCCGCGCCGAGCCGCTGAAGAGGCGGCGGGGGCCGCTCCCTGAGCCGGTTGCATAAGGCGCGGGCCGTCTCACTCCACCCCGCGCTCACATCGCGGCGGCGGGAGGACAGCAGCTGCTGCGCATGGTGCCGGCAGAGCAAACGGAGCCTTGCCCCAGGCGGGCGTGCCGTGCTGTGCCGTCCCTTCTTGTGGCTGTTCGGTCCTGGGATGTCCTTACGCTTCCACTCTGCTGAGGCGTCCAGCCGGACTTGGGGTACGCAGCCTTGACACCAGCACAGCATGGGCCCTGCCATGTCTTCAAGAAGTTTTGAACAGAGGAGACCAGCACCACTACCGTGGTCCCAGAAATGTGCTTGTGACTGTCACACAGAAATGGCAGGCTGGGTCAGGGCTGTGGGTCAGTGTACTATGCCACAGGCTGTGTGGGGTGAAGGCAGCAAAGCTGTGAAGAAGGGTCTGGAGCACAAGTCTTAGGAGCAGCAGCTTGAGGGAACTGGGATTCTTTACTCTGGGAAATAGGAGGTCCAGGGGAGGCTTTATCGCTCTGTACAGCTAGCTACCTGAAAGGAGATTATGGCAAGGTGGAGGTTAGACTCTGCTTTCAGATGACAGTGATAGAATGAGAGCTAGTGGCCTCGTGATCTACCAGAAGAAGCTCAGGTTGTATAGTAGGAAAAACTTCTTCTCAGAAAGAGCGGTAAAGTATTGGAACAGGGTGCCCAGGGAGATAGTGGAGTCAGCATCACTGCAGCTGTTCAAGAAATGTGTAGATGTGGTACTGAAGGACATGGTTAGCAGGCATGGTGGTGACCGGTTGGCAGTTGGACCTTAGAAGTGTTTTCCAACCTTAGTGATTCCACGATTCTTTAAGAAACATCGCTGGCAAGAAGCTGTCAGCACCTGGACACAAGGTTGGTACCTCTTCTCTTGTGGTCTGTTAGTGCAGACATACCAGCATGCTGGTATGATGAAACCACACCTCCACTGTGGTTGTACATGGTGAAGCATCAAACTTGGTGTCTGTGTACTTCAAAGCAGCTGAATTTACAGTCATACAGGCCATGAAAGGCTGAGGTCATTTTTTGGATGACACATTTTCTGTCCTGGAGCTTGCTGCAAACAGTTTCAGCATGCCTTGCGCATACTGACAAAAATTCAGAGGTACTTATTTTAAACTGTATATTACTTACAGTTTTTAGCACTGTGTAAATGCACTCCAGAATAATTCTGGCTTTAATAAAGTCATAAAACCATAGGTACTGGTTGACAGTATGAATTCTACAGTTTTGTTTTCCACGCCACCTCCAGTTCTGATAACATCACAGGTCTGCCTGTTTGTTCAGTGCACAATCTATCAGTGAAGCTCAAAATTCCATCTCGTAACGGTACTTTTTGATATTCTTTGTCTTGCCCTTAAGAACAAGGCCAGATGAGGTGTGAATGCATAGACATATCTTTGTCATATGCATGCTGTCTGGACAGCTATCAGAAGCAAGTTAAAGCAAATGAAATTGCTCAGAACTAGATTACAAATTGATTTCATGTCTCTGTAATGGCTGTAGCAGTAGTAGGCTGGCAGTCTCATATCAGTAGTAATGTACCTTGCTTGTAAGGTAATAAAAGTTGCAGTAGCTAATACGTAATTGATAGAGATAAATACAGAATGGGCTGTGAATAAGAAAGATGTGTTTTAAATATACTGTGTGTGAACTAAATCAGACAGGCAGGTGAGCAGAAGTCACTAAGGTGACTGACTAATGGCTAGCACATGACCAAATATATTAATCATAAGAATAGAAAGAATTATGGAATCATAGAGTGGCTTGGGTTGGAAGTGCTACTATTCCCAAGGAACTGAAATGATAAGCAAGATTCTAATATAAAGCCAGCGATACTTTTAAATTTGTAGTTTTGAAGGAAAGGTCTGGTTCTGCAGCTTCTCAATTGTACCAGTTCCTCTCAACTGTGCATAGAAATCCAATCCACTGTATTCATTATCCAAGTTTCCTTGTAAAGGTAATATTAATTGCCTTTCAGAGGGAAAGGGGAAATTTAAATACTGTATCTGTTGATTTTCAAGAGTTTTATAATTTGTTATAAAATCAAGCAACTGCAGGCAAGAAATTTCAGTAAACAGTTAAAGAGTTACAGAATTTAGGCAAGTAATATTAAAAGCGCTTTTGGTCCCTGCCTGTGCCAGAATTCCTGTGTAATATTGGATTAATTTCTTAAACCCTCCACCAGCTGGTGATTTAGCCAAGCTGTATGTGTGATCTTAGACTTTAAGATCCTCTTAGACTCCTGATTCATTGGTAAATCAAACAACTGTAGATTAAGACATTTGGAGCCATGCTTTAAATCAGGCTTATCCAGCCCATATTCCCAAATGGGCCTGGTCAGACAGTAATGCAGCCCTGCAAGATTGTAAAGATTGTAAAGACTGTAAAGATTGCTTTCTGTTTTGATAAAGAAATTTGAGAACAGATTTCAAGGTTTTTTTTTTTTAATCTTTTTTTTTTCTTGTGTATATTTACAACTACTTTCAGTCAACATAAATGTGCTGCTTGCAGATTTTCAATTGGATTGCATACAGTTGCAGTCAGCCATTTAACTGTAAGAAAAAATTGATCATATCTCTTTACTAGACCTTCTTTTTTTTTTTTTTTTTTTTAACCTATCCTACCTAAGAAGAGTGTCTTTTGCTTTGCAGTGGAAATGCAGATGAAGCAAAGGCGTGTCACTGAATTCCTCCATGCAGAAAGAATGGTACCTATTGACATTCACTGATGTTTGCTGAACACGTGTAGAGCCCAAACAGTGAATGTGAGAACAGCAAGGCTGTGGGTGGTGTTTGTGCAGTGGTGACACTGACCTTGGGCACCTCCACTGGCGCAGATTACAAGAGTATGTCACATAGACTCTTGTTCATCACTGGTGAAAGTACCTAGTTCATTGTGGTGACTATGTTGAAAAATAGTGTCTGATGGTTGAGAGTTTGCTCTATCAAATAGTGTCATTCTGCTCTTTGAATCTGTTGTAGTTTCCATGGAAATAAATAGGAGGCATGGCTCTCAGAGCAAACTGTATTTCTGTAAAACAGTTAAGAATAGCAGTGAAGATAAAGTTTCCAGAATGCATTGATCAATGAGTGCAGCATATATTAATGACTTTAAAGGGAAATAAATAGAAGCCAATTTGCACTGAATCTGCACTGCAATCTTGGAAAAAACTGTGTGTTAGTTTGTGATTAAAACTATTAACATAGCACATACTTCCAAGTGGTTAATTTGCACTGTGAAGAAATACTAATTAAGGCTAATCAAAAAGATTTACAAACTCGTGTTTTACATGTAGTGATACGTGTATTTCGGTATATAAAAGTCACACGTTTAACAAGAAATTTACTCACTATTCAGTTTCTCGTTACATTTCACAAGCTGAAATCTGTTTTGGTGCAGACAGTACGTAGAACCCATGCCACAGACAGGCCACTGGACTCTGAACTACGTAGAACACTGTAATTATTCTGCTCAATTTCCCTTCAGTAGAAAACGTTTTGATGCCTAAGAGGATGGTATGATCCCATAATGAAATATAAAGGAGTTTAATTTTCTTTTGTTGGAACACTGAAAAAAAAATGTTTTAGAAAAACATTATCAGATAAAGCTAAAACATTTTCCAGTAACATTGCAAGGTAGTAAGAAAATACACACTAATTGCTACTTCTAAAATCATTGCAGTTTCAGTACACAGCTTCAGCTTAAAGGTGAGTGGTATAATCATAATAATGGTACTGTAGGGGCCTGAGGAGGCAAGGGTTGTTGCAGTGACATGGAAAGGACATTAGGAAAGGTTTTCACCTTTGCAAAGCAATGGCTTCAAGTCCATAGGAAATTAGATGTCATTTTTATAATATTTTAGAATGCTTTTTAAATTGTATTTCTGTGAGGATATTACTTTAAAATACTTCTATTACATGAACTTTTTTTTGTCTCAAGTCATTCATTATACTATCTCAAGACTACAGATTTGTGTCAACGTTTCATAAATATAGTGAAATAACATTTCTGATAGCTGTAGCATATTAGCAGAAAGCCTTACTGTTAGTGTAGTATAAGTATAAAAATTGTACACTTTACTACTTTCTGGGGGCTTTCTTTTAGTAAATTGCCTGGATAAACCTGTAGCTTTGCCAGAACTTATGAAACTGTATTAATTCTGAGAGCCATTGTCCTAAATATTATTACAATTTCTTAATATTCTAGTAAAATTTAGCTATCCCCTTCCAGAGAAGCAAACTGTAGCATTTGGATTTTCTCACTTGTTGGACAGTTTTGTTGACTGCTGGTGAAATAAGCTCACAACAGTGAGTTTTTCGATCCTGCAAAGACAGAGCTGGGATTCAGTTTATCATTCAGAAGTGCAAAAATCTACAGGGAAAAAAAAAAAAAAAGCCTACTTCTTTCTATTTTTTCTTTTCTTTTTTAAATTTATTTACTTTTTTGTACATCTGAGGTGAAATGTATTAATGAACTAGAAGGTTCATATTTTACTCTGATAGCCTCAGGCAAATACAAGGGCTGCTCCAAAATTAATAACTCCTTTCTGTCTATTATATTTCCCATGGAACTAAATTGTAGATACTGCTTAAAGAATGACCTACATATGTTTTTTATTTTAATCCTGCTGTCTGTCATGTATAGGAAATGACAACTGACCTGCCAAGGGGCACTTAGCCTAACTTGACCTTGGAGGATAACTAACCACTTGTAGAGAAGAAACAAAAGCACCTTGTAAGTAAGCGACAGATGAAGATTTTGAATCTAAATATAAATCCTTTAGGAAGAATATTATGGTGAGTATAGTCACATGTAACATGTGCAAGAAAACTAAGTCTCTAAAGCATGGGGAAAAGCCAGAAAAGAAGTGAACTGAATAAGAGAGACAGAGTTAATTTAACCTCATTATAAACTGCCATCTGCTTTAGATCTTTTACGTGTGTATTTTATTGACTGTTAGTGCAACTTACCTTAAGATTTGAGGTATTTTGAAAGTGCCTGACTAACCTATAGGCGTTCCATTCCTTCAGTTTTGGCTATCCTTGAATTGTTTTCCGGACTACTAATGCAGAGCATAATTATTCCAATACATTTTTTAAAGAGATGTCAAATAGTAAAAACAGACTTCCATGTAATCTTATCTTTCTTGGAATAGGACAGCAGGAGAATCTAGCAGAAAGTCTTCCAGCGATCATCAGGGAAATGTTTTGGCATGTTGGTATATGTTAAAACAACAAGGAGTGTATCTGAGCTTTAAAGGCCTTGAGCAAAGCTACAGCAATGAGTGACTGTAACAAATTAGCTCTAAGAAGTTATCTCTGAACCAGTTGTCTAGTATTTGCATTCTGCTTTGTTGGCACTTGCAAAATAGAACAAAGATTTTTGGTTTTTGTTTTTGTTTTTGTTTTTTTCTTCTCATAAGCAAATCTGTCTTTCTAATTGAGATGCTTTGAATACCTACCAGCTGGGAGTATTCTGTCTTTTTATGATCCTGTTGAATTTCTAGGTGAAAGTGCCATCAGAATCATCCTTCAAAGGATTAGAACTAGGTGTTTGCTTTCTGTGCTTTTAGGCATGCCTAAGATAGTTTTCAACTTGCCTCTGTTTTCTGAGCTTTAATGTTTCCATCAAAAAGCTAAACGGTATGCCAGAGAACATCTGTCGCTAACACATGCCTTTGTTATTTTTTGATTTTGATTGCATTAGAAATTTTATTTGATGATCTTGAAGAAAGTTTTATGAGCAGTTTTTCGATACTACTTCATGCTCTCAACACTTTCCTATAACTGTACTGCCATGCCTGAATCTGTCCATACATTTTAATAAATATCTGACACTATTTGCAAAAATGCTGTGTCAGATGGTATAACTGGACTGTATGCTAAAATACTGATTTCTGTAAACTGAATAGCAAAAACTTAGGCCCTTTTTTTTTCTTTTTTTCTTTTTTTTTTTTCCTCCTCATATTCTCTTCTGTGTTGTCTGAAAATGAATAGGGGAAACAACTCCTTTGAAGACAAAAAACTAACTTAAAATGCATGAGGTGAGGAAAGAATTTCAGATACTTGCACTTCTCTACACATGTTTGGGCCTTTTCTTCTGAAAACCACAGTCATTTTGTGGTGTGGTAGACTCATTCCTCAAGCACCTTCCACCTATATCCTGGTAAACAAAATAATTAAGCAAATTATTCTTGTATTAAGATTTCTGTATTAAGCATGTGGATTTTCTGGCATGTTCAAATCTCAAGCGTGCCTAAAGCAATATTTTATATGCCCTTCGTGTTCCTAATTTTCCTGGTTTTCTCCTTTCTCCCTTCACAAGCCAGCCTACTTTGAGAGATGACCAAAAGCCCTCACTTCACATTACTACTGTTGCCAGGGTCACCGAGCAGCAACAGCAGGGCTACCTGACAAAACAGTTCCAGAGCCTCTATTCCTCAATAGAGGCTGTAGTACCCTTCATTGACAGAGGGCAGTCCTGCAGTACCCAAAGCACATCTGTCTGAGGTACTTCAACGTAGGGCCTATTAACAGTCACAGACAAGGCATGGTGAAGCAGCAGCTCCAGGACCCATCCAGAATCCAGACAGGAAAGTAAGCATGAAAAAGGCAGCAAAATCCATTCGCAGATGTATATCAACATAGCTTAAGACAGAGCAGCTGTCCAGGCTTGAGCTTAAATAGAGTTCTTAAGGCATGGGTGTCCAACTGGACATGGCCTGCATGGGCAACAGTGAGCAAACAGGAATTGTCTTGGGTTGTATATAAAATATATAATGCAGTTAATGTGTATAAGGATCAAAAGTTTTGGTTTTTTTTTTTTTAACATTTTTTTAAACTCAAATGTAAAAAAAAAACAAAACAGAGCAACAAAAAAATAAGAGCAGTGGGATACTTGACCCTGCTTTTGAGAAACTAATGCATTAATGTCTGGCTCAGTGGAAGTTACTGCAATTCTTAGAGAGTTCTTAAGGTGTTCATCAGATTTTTAATTAAATATTCCTCTTCCTGATCTTCATCCTTGACAACTGTTAACAAATGTACGTACTACCAAAAAGTGATAACATGAATGAGACGTGCTTGTGAACTGAGGGATTGTCATGGTTCTTTTTGGAGAATGCATGTTCCAAACTGCATTCTTTTGCAAACTACAAACATATGTAAAGAAGACACTGAGAACCTCAGTCTTTTCCTTTTCTTCAATGCTCACAAATCCCTGCTGCATCCACTAAACGACGGAGATTCTCCTTAGCCCCCTCTTACTGTCAATGTACTTGGGAAAAAAAGTTTTTTGTTCTCCTTTACCCCAACAGCCAAGTTGAGTTCAAGCTGGGCTTTTGCCTTTCTACTTCTCTCGCTGCACATCCTAACAACTTCTTTGTACTCTCCTAGAGTTGTCCTTCTTTTTCTTCTGCAGGGGGTAGATTCTCTTTTTCTCCTGGAGCTTCCGGAAAAGCTCCCTGCTCATCCATGCTTGCCTTCTTCCCCACTGGTTCATCTTGTGGCAATGGCAGCCTGCTCCTGCACCTTCAAGATTTCCTGCTTGAAGAGCAGCCAACCTACACAGACCCCTTTACCCTTCGGGACTGAATCCCAAGGGACCTCCTTACCAGTGCCCTGAACAGTTCTAAGTCTGCCCTCCGGAAGTCCAAGCAGTCTTGCTGGTCCCTCTCCTGGCTTCACCAAGAATCAAGAACTCTACAATTGGCCATTCTGTCTGAGACAGCTCCCAACCTCCCAACCTCCCACCAGTCCTTCTCCATGAACAGGTCTAGTTGCACTGGTAGGCTCTCTTACCAACTGCAAAGGAAGTCATACACCCTAGAAACTTCCTAGACTGCTTCTTCTTTACTGTACTGTATTTCCAGCATATATCAGGGATGATGAAGTCTCTCATAAGAACAAGGGCTGGCAATGGCACAGCTGCCAGCTGTTGCAGAATGTTTGCAGAATGCCACATCAGTCTCTTCATCCTGGTTAGGTGGTCCATGACATTCTCTCATCAGGAAGTCTGCCTCGTAGATACTCCCACAAATCCTTATCCATCAAGCCCTGAGCTCAACAGTATCAAGGGCTCTCTAATGTAGAAAGCCAAGCCACCACCCTTCCTTCCTTGCCTTTCCCTTCTGAAGAGCTTTTGGCTATCCATTGCAGTACTCCAGTCACAGGAGCAATCCCACCATGTTTCCATAATGCAAACTGCTGCTGGCCTGAACTATCAACAAAGGATCAGAGGGGCGAATCAGACTAGGAAGTTCCCTAGCAACATCCCTTATGCGGGCCCCAGGGAGGCAGCACACCTCTCTACAGATCGGATCAGGGTAACAAACAGTGCCCTCCACTCCTCTCAGCAGGCAGCTGTCTGAGGACAATCGCCCTGCTGTCCTTGGTGGAGGCAGACTTGAGGTACGGAGCCGACCGCCTCGTGCTGGACAACCTCACAGTTGCACCTTCTACCAAACATTCTCACTCACCTCTCGCTCAGTTCTAGAGCCTCAAACCTATTATAAAGGCAACTGGGGAACCAAGGTAGGTTGGGGTGGGAGTTGCCTGCGTTGCCAAGCTGGAACCTGTTTCCACTCCTAATTTTCTCTTAAATCGCCTCCCTCTGCTTGAGGATGGCAGGGCAGGAGATCCACCGCTGTTTAGGAGGTACCACCCTGGTTCTTTCCCACAGTTTAACAGAATTACTCCACCAACCTATCTGCTGCTCACACCCTGATGCTCCTTAACCTCTCCACCTCCTCATTGAGCCCTGCCGCCACACTGAGCAGATTGTTCATCTGCCCACACCTCACGCAGCTGGAATCCCTGCCTCCTCTCACTGGCAGCCATAGGCTCAGGCACTCTGCAACCAGAGACTTCAACCACCACACGTTTAGGCAGACACTCCATCTGAGTCACCACATTCATTCCTGCCAGAGCTTTCTGCTTAGTGAAGACCATGGCTAGATTTGCTCTCTGGGAGGCAGCTGATAGGTAAGCCTTTCAACTGTAGTACACATATATACTCCATGAGCAAATACATTCATAGACGAATACACTTTCTTCTGAATTTTTTTCCAGAGGTGATTTTTCTCTGCTTGTAGCATGACAAAACTATGTGTCACCTGCTTTCTTCAGATCATAAAGGCGGCATTATTAGGAAAAAAAAAAAAAAAAAAAGTCCTGGCATGTTTGCAGCTTAAAAGAATACCGGTTTTATTAACAAAAACGGTAATGCTTTTTTCTGCTTGCTGCTGAAATCCTTAACGTGTTACATTATGTCTTTTATAAGATATTTTCGTACTGCTAGAAACCTTTTTGTCTACTTATGAAAAGTTAAGTACTTCAAATTATTTAACTGTCTTATTCTTTATATAGTTGCTTTACACACAGACGTTTTATCGGTTATGAACTATGCATTTAAAAGCATTTCACCATCTTACTTTAAAACAATCTTTACAGTGGTGGTTTGGTTCTTATTTAAACACCAAGATTCAACTATTTGTTATCAAAATGTTTGTTAAAGGTTGTTGTACAACCCTTGGAATTCTTCTAAGAAAATAATTTTAAGTAATATGATTTTCAAAAACTGAGTGCATATCTTTATCCAAAATAAAGGCAAAGTAATGTGTATAGAAATTTGAACTAAAAAGTGAACAGACATTACGGATAGTTTTGAACTGCTGTTGGTGATACGAGAAAGAATTTTTAAAAACAAAAAAACAAAAAAACAGGCAAGATGCTGAACTGTGATATAATTGCAGAAAGCATCTGAAGAAAAACAAAAGACAGTAAAGAAGCCTGAAGAGTGGAAGAGGTGACTAAAGGCTTTGAACAGTGAAGCAGATGAAAGCATTTGGAAAAACACGAGTGCCATCTGTATTCTTACCAGAATTTTGGCAGGTCATCTAGACCTTACTGATGCATAAAAGCCAAATTACTTCTAGTCTTGAGGTAAACTCCGTTCCTTTTTGAATAAAGATTTTGGCACATCTTCACTGAAAATAAAGACAGTATTTCTGATATGTATCTCACCAACAGATGCAGCTTACTTGAACACTGCCTGCAAGGAATCCTTGTGCCTATATGAAGTTGTACAGTCTTCTTGGAATGCCCATCGTGACTAAACGGCTCCCTGTTCAAGTCAGGGTATGATGTTTTTCACTAAGTCCTTACTGAAGTATCTATTTTACAGCATCCTGGCAGGCTACCAAATACTATCTGTGTGAGAAAGTACTTCTTGATATCTACCTGCATTGTTCTCTTCTCTCATCTTGAAAGCAGTGTTTGGTTTAGTATTCAGCCACTAAGAACTCTTCACACAAATCCCTTCTATGCTTCAGCTCTGCTGCTTGTGAAATTCTACATTCATACCCTTGCCCAACAGGGCTAAGGGAAAATGAAGGGAGACACATGTGAAAATGATATCATTTTAAAGAGGCATTTTGCATCTCTGGTCTGTGGATGTCCATTTTGTGCACAACTCAAAACACCCAGATTTGAAAGCTTTAGAATTAGTAAGATGAGATAGGTGCCTCCAGAGGCAGCTTGCTTGACATATCTACTGTTACTTGTCATAAAAATTGCATTTTAGGATTTTTGGTTACAAATGAATGAACGAAAACATAGTTCGGATCTGCTCTCCATGTTCAGAGCTGTTCTGGAAGGAATTTAGCCTTGTTTGTCTTGCAGGAAAAAAGCATTTTGTGAAGGTCAGAGTAGCTTGGCCATTGTGACCTCTGTACAGAGTGACCCCAGTGGTTTTGGGGCTACAGCCTGTTTTTCATATCCTGCTTGCAAAATCAACAGGTTTTATCAGTTTATACTTACTTTTGTAGACATTAAATTCAGTCACTCTAACCAACAAGCTCTATTGTTTGGTTATTTTCCTTTTTATATATACAATTTATTTCTTCTTTACATCTAGCGATTTACATTTTTCATCTTACTGCTTCTCAAGTTCATCAAGACCATTTTGCAATGCATTTGTATATACAGTGGAATGGCAGCTCCACCACTGATGTAGATAGGAATTTACATCTTTCATTCTGTAAGTTGAAATAACAAGCAAAAGTGGGCACAAAAGTGATGTTATTTCCTTTCTGGGTCTTTCAGAAAACACCAGGATAAATATTTTTAGATTGAGTGTGCTGCCTGTGAATAAAGACAGCACATGTGCAAGTGAATAAGTTACTACCATTTAAGTGTGGAATGAATAGAATTCTTTTTCAGGGCATTTCACAAGTTCTTCTAAGTCTTTCTGAAGAAGGAACACTGGAAATTAGTTGAATGTAGTGAATAAAGGGGTGAGGAAAAAAAAGCAGAAGTAATAGGCAGAAAATATTCTGTAATGCATCTTTATAATAAATCTGAAGTCAGATGAATGACCAGATTTTTATCCAAGTTTTGGGAGCTCTTCAGGGAAGTTATTATTAGGAAACATTTTCGTTGAGGTAATATCAAAAACAAGAATGTCCTGGGCTGCATTAGAAGAAATGCTGCCTGCAAGATTGAGGGAGGTGATCTTTCCCCTCCCCTTAGCACTGCTGAGACCACATCTGGGCTACTATGCCGAGTTTTGATCTTCCAAGTAGAGACAAGTCCAACAAAGGACTGTAAGATGTTGAAGGGATTGGAGCATATATATCCAATGAGGAAAGTCTGAGAGAGCTAGTTCCTCTTTAGCCTAAACTGAGGGGATTTTATGAAGGTGTACAAATACATGAGGAATATGTGAAAAGAAGATGAAGCCAGGCTCTGTTGCAGCAGTGCTCAGAGATAGGACAAGAAGCAATAGGCATTGTGGGAATAAAGCACCACATTTCTTTCTGGCTCAGACTCTGTGATGACACCATACCAGACTGTAAGACTGTAAATCCTCACTCTATTTCTGATTGGTTAAGAGGCAGGCTTGTGGCTAGCTGGAGTTTAGACAAGAAACAGTAAGAACCTTGTGAAAGCCTCAGAACGAAAACTGCATTGTAACACCTGTGAATGGTGCTGTGCCCAAATACAATAGAGAAGCCAGGAGTTAGAGGCCTTGCTTAAGGTGGTCTCTGACCTCCCAGCCACTAGCCCACACAACCAACATGTGAAGAGAGAAGCGGAGCTAACACAGCATGTGATACCAAACACTCTCCTCCTGGCAACAGCTCCTTGCCCAATTGGAAGGGACTATCACTAGGCTTAAAAGGCATAGCCAATCCTGCAGCCAGCAGCACTTGCCCTACCACATCCTCGACTCCCCCGGAAGGAGGAGGACCGGTTGTCAGGACATCATGGGATCCACAGTGATGACTTGCTTTTGTTTCATTTCCTATTTTCTCTCCCACTCCGTTCCTTCTCTTTTTTCACTCTGGATCCCCCTTCTTTTAATAAATCAAGGCACACTCTTGCTCAATCTTGACTGCGTTTTGAGTCTTAATTTGGAGGGTTTGGAATCAATATAACAAGTGATATCAATACATCAATATCAGTATATCAAAGGCATAAAGGAAGCTCAGAAAGTTCTACCTTAAAATAAGAAAATATGTTTTTGCTGGGAGGTAGGTTGAGCCCTGGCACGACTTGTCCAGAGCAGTTGTGGAGCCTTCCTCCTTAGAGATATTCAAAAGTTGCCTTGATGCGATATTGGACAGTCTTTCCTAGATGTCCATGCCTGAGTGGGGGATTTGGACAAGAGGACCTGCAGAGGTCCCTTTCAACTTCAAACATTCTTGATTCTGTGATGAAAAATCAGATCACTACTTGAAAGAGTTTGTGCTGAAATTAAACTGGAGAGGAACGCAAGTATCATAATAGCCCAAAATACTACCATCTTGTGATGCTTGAAATGACAAAATATGACAACAGCATGCTTAAGACACTCCCTAAACCACTTAATTGTATATAGTGCCTACAGGCCTACTAAGTTAAGCTTTCAAAGTAGTTTAGTTATTTCTTAGTACTATTGTAATAATTACTTCCAGCAGATTAGGTTGTTTTTGTTTAGAAATGAACTACTTTCAAATTGCTCTGCAACAAATTATTATAAAAGATTATGAATCCATGGCTTAGAAATTATTTCTGAGGAAAAAAAAAAAAGCCATTTTGACAGGTTCTGTGTCCTATGGAAAGACCCTCACAGTAGAAGAAAAGTATTATTTGTTATGAAGAGCTTACAGTTTATGTTCTTTCAGTGCAATCTGATGATATGCATATAGGGTCTTGATAGCAACTTACGTCTTTTATAATGCTTGATTAAGACTTTGTTCCTGTCTATTTTTTATTTCAAATCATTTTACAAATCATTTTACAAATGATTTGATGCCACGGGACACCTAGCCTTCCTAAGTGTCATTGCCTCCAGCAGTTAGCATTATGCCTTCATACTGTCATTCCCAGTTGCTTGAGAGATGTTTATGTGGTTTAGTGTGAAGCACAGTTTACTGAAAGCAGCATGCTACGTTAGATACAGTATTTATCATTTAAGTTTTATCTACTAAACTCTTGTATTAGAAGTTCTTCTATTTTTTCCTAAGCGCAAAATAATGCTTACTTCCAATAGTAACTGTGAATGTAAATATTGAAGCACTCTTCCTGAGATGAGAAAACCGTGATATATGAATGTTTGTCAATGGTTTATGGGCTGGTTCAGCCTGGTTCCATGACTAGTGAGGTGGGGGAGTTCTGGATTCTAAGAGCAAGACCAGTATTATGATGCAAAGGAGTAAAAAGCTGAATCAAATTAAGATACTGGCAGTTCAGACAGAAATTTTTTGAATCTCTGTGAGATTTTAAAAAATCAAAAAATCTGTATGTGAGCACTAGAAGCAACACATCTTCTAAAAACATCTTGTTTTTAGAACAAATACTGTATGTTGACTCTTGTTGAAATAATTACAGGACTGTATTTAAAATTCACCTCCTGTATTGCAAAGCATTTTTATTTGTATACTTTATAAAAATATTTCACTGGAAAACACATTCTTGTATATCTCTCTTGTCAAAGGAGTATAGGATCATGAAGGATTATGCAAGAAATATGAAGGATTGGATATAATTTCTGGATGAAATCCTTTGTTCACCAGAGGCATTTCCTGATGCTTGAAAGTTACTACAATTTGCATAGGATCCTAAAAAAGAAATAGTTCAAAAAAGTGCCACTTTGGCCTATATTGGTGGGAAAAAAATGGTGCTGTTACTGATTAAAAGGGGTCCTACAATTTTGTTGTGGAACAGCTTTAGTTAAAGCGATGTGATTAACAGATGCAAAGAATTCTTAATCTAAATGCCACTTTTATCACTTACTCATCTGTTTCTTAAAACCACATTAAAGCTCATAAGTTTCTGTTTCAAAATAAGCATTCAGGGCTGCTAATGACAGTCTGTAGTCCATGGAACTCATGGCTGTGCTTTGCAGAGAGCTGACGGAGTTTATGGTACTGGCTCTCCTCTCATTTCCAGCTTCAAAACTTCATTTAAGAAATAAAGTGTAAGTATGGTGAATGACTTCCTGTGCTATTTTTGTGGGTAGGCAATTGCTTTACAGAAGTTACACAATTACCCATTCATGAACAAATTGTTTTTCACTCAATACTTAGTGCATGAGAACAGATGTGGTACACACAAAAGCCTCTCCTCAGAATTTTGAGACTGTTCTCAAGTGTTGATATTACTTGTGCATTTTTTTCAACACGGCAAAAATTTTCTTTTATACCTTGTGCTGAAGTAAAAGGCAACTTTTTTTCCCCCTCTTTTCTTCTAGTTCATTGTTGTTGTTGTTTTCTCTTGATCTGTAGTATAACCGATTTCCTCTTCCCTCTGGAGATCTATATCCCTGAGTCTCAGATCATTTTGTCTTTGGCTTCTGTGCTGAGACTGCTAAAAAGTTCGTTCCCTTTTTTGGCAGCACTTAGGATAGGAACTACAGTTAGACCACCAAGTCTTTTCACACAAGCATTGAATAGCTGCAGATGTTAATAATATTCAGTCATTGCCAACTGAGCCCTCTTCAAATTGTATATCCAACATGATTTTTTCTTAGTGATTAAGTTCTACAGTGATTAGCAGTAAGGTTTAGTAAAGACAAGTATTAAATATAAAAAAAAATGTATAACATGAACACAGATTGCTAAGCTTTTCTACTGAAGTGATCCCTAATGTTATTTTAATGAAGGTTTTGTGTGTGTGGTTTGTTTATTTTTTAACATGGAAATAACAGCTTTGCAAAGAGCAACAGCAAAACCAGAACTGAAATTACTCCCTGGATGCTCTCAGAAACCTCTTCCTTGTGCTATTTTTTGAAAACTGGAAATGATATTACAGTAGCTGAATGAGTAAACAACTGCCTCAGATCATCCGAATACCCTAGTTCTCTGCACTGTTGTTGTCCATGGCTCTCTGCTTCTCTTGTTGAGTCAAGAGGTTGAGAACAACTCTCAGCCTGACTGTTCCACGGAGTCAATTGGCCATGGTCTTGTTAGAAAGGGCCTGCATATGAACAGCTGATAAACTTTCAATATCCATTTTATCTTAAATCCAGGTTTAAATAAGAATTTCATGTTTTTGTTTGTTACTCCTGAACAGGATGGCTGCTTTTTCACAATCTTTTTTTTTCCAGGACTCAATTTTTTATCATCTCCTCTCAGAATATTTTCACTCTTTTTCAGTGTTTGTCCTGTTGTCTTCCACTAGAATGTTTCTTAGTATAACTGTTGATTATTTTATTGTAACACTGGTTTTATCTCTTTTAATAGGATTTAACGCATATTCAAATATTTTTTAATTAGTACTGACAGTGCCTTGCTTTTTACCAGCAGCTTCCACGGTGATTTTGGAGGTGAATTCCTTTCAAGCAGCAAAGAAGCTTTTGTCAGAGAGCACACAAATGTAACATGCTGAAAGCTCTAAAGACAGTAGAGCTCTCCACAGATTCTCTGTCTAATGGAAACACGAAGACATACCTGCTCCAAAGGCATCTCCGAGAAAAGAGAGCGTTTCTGTCTAGAGACACTAGAGGTGCCAACTCCTACTGCCTCTAAAGATGTGTTTATCTTACTGTCAGTTGCAAAGTATTGGATTTTTATTTGATGCTGTGTCAGTAACATTTCAAGAACAAACACTGGGAAAAGATTTTTAATGCTTTATAACATTCTTTTTTCAGAGGATCCTGTCACCTGCAATGTCGATGCTATCACTCTCCTGGAGTGTCTGAGTCCACTTACTTTTTGCAACAGTCACAGAATCATAGAATCAGAGAACAGTTTGGGTTAGAAAGGAGATCATCTTCAAGATCATCTAGTTCCAACATCCCTGCTACAGGCAAGGACATCTACCTCTAGAACAGGATGCTCAAAGACCCATCCTGCCTGGACTTGAAATTCCATTGACTAGAAATGGAGATTTGCTGCTCTCAGTGGAACTGCAAGCAGCAAATTATGTTCAACATGGAAACAGAAGCACAGTTCTGTTAACAAATAAGTGACAAACACAGTTTCTTTATTAAAAAAAAATTAAACATTCAAATTCAGAGAACCTGTGAATTAGAAGAAATGAGCTGCCATGGTCAAATCTATCCAGAATGAAGCAGCAACACTGTGATGTGGCCAAGACACTGGATGACTATATACGGATGTTCCTTTTTCATGAAAATTAACTAGTAGTTGTTTAATTGTTAATGTGTGGTAAGAACTTTTGGGACTTTTTTAAGGACACCCTTCTGAGGGCACAACGGCTCTCCATTCCCCAGCAGATGAAGTCAGGCACTGTCATGGCTGTGCAAGGACCTGCAGCTTAAACTGAGAAAAAGAGGGAAATGTACAGGAAGTGGAAGCAGGGTTGTGTATCCTGGGAGGAATATAGGGCTGTTATCCATGTTTCTAGAGATAGGATTAAGAAAGCCAGGGTGCAGATGGAGCTGAACTTGGTGAGGGATGTAGAAGATAACAAGAAGGGGTTCTACAGGTACACAGGCAGGAGGAGACAGGCCAAGGAGAGTGTTCCCTCTCTGAGGCAAAGGTAATGGGGAGCTGGCTTCTTCTGACATAGAAAAAGCTGAGGTACTCAATGAGTGCCTTGCCTCAGTCTTCACGAGTGGTCAGGCTTCCCATGTCTGCCAGGACCATGAGCCTCTGAGTGGTTTCTGTGCCACTGTAACGGTGGAACAGGTCCAAGTCCTCCTCATGAAACTGAGTGTGTGTAAGTCCATGGGCTGGATGGTATTCATCATAGGGTTCTGAAGGAGATGGCTGATGTGGCTGCCAAGCCGCTCTTCATCGTATTTGAAAAATCGTGGTTGTCTGGTGAAGTTCCCAGTGATTGGAAAAAGGAAATGTTACTCTCATTTTTAAGGAAGGGAGAAAGGAAAACCCAGGGAATAACAGGCCAGTGAGCCTCACCTCTGTGCTGGGGAACATCATGGAGCAGATCCTCCTAAAAGTTATGTTAAGGCACATACAAGACAAAGAGGTGATTCAAGACAGGCAGCATGGCTTCACCAAGGGCAGATCATGCCTGACCAATCTGGTGGCCTTCTATGATGGAGTGATGGTGGCCTTCTATGATGGTGGATGGGGTAAGGGTGATGGATGTCATCTACCCTGGACTTCTGCAAGGCCTTTGCATGGTCCCTCACCACATCCTGCTCTCTAAATTGGAGAGGTGTAGATTTGAAGGATGGACTGTTTGGTGAATTAAGAATTGGCTGGCTGGTCACAGCGGAAGGGTTGTGATCAGTGGTTCTGTGTCAGGGTGGAGGCCAGTCACAAGCGGTGTCCCTCAGGGGTTAGTCTTGGGACCAGGGCCCTACAACATCTTCATCAATGACACAGCCGATGGCATTGAGAGCACCCTCAGCAAGTTTGCAGATGATACTAAGCTGAGTGATACAGTCAATCTGTTGGAAGGAAGGGAAGCCACCCAGAGGGACCTGGACAGGCTGGAGAAGTGGGCCCATACGAATTTAATGAGGTGAAGTGCAACACCTTGCACTTTAGTTGTGCCAATCCCAGGTATTTATACAGACTGGGGGAAGATCTCCTTGAGAGCAGCTCTGCAAAGAAGGACTTTGGGTTCCTGGTGGACAAGAAGCTGGACGTGAGCCAGCAGTGTGTGCCTGCAGACCAGAAGGCCAACTGTGTTAAAAAAGGGGTGGCCCGCAGGGAGAAGAAGGTGATTGTTCCCCTCTACTCAGCTCCTGTGGGGCCCCATCTGCAGCACTGCTTTGAGCGTTAACTTCGGTGAATTTCAGATGAGGTCCTTAAGGCTTCTATTAAAATAAAATTCATGAGTCATCTAGTTCTGCATACACATGATTTTTTAAGACTCACTGGATTTACTGCTAAATCTGTACCAAAACTACAAGTGTCCCCAACTCAATCAGTAAAATATGAGGAAAAACCCACATCAGAAGCCAGGGTGGAACTTTTATGGTGTGCCTGGGTCTCTGAACATCAAGAAGTCCTTGGAGCATTTCCATACTGGACATCACTCCCTACTGCTCATTAAGTCACAGGTCAAAACCCTAAGTGACTTTACTGGAATTGATCCAGAATATTCTCTTTCATAACTTTTTATTGTTCTGTGCTAGGTACTGGTTTATCTCCAAGTCTGTTTCTGAAATTAAAAGACATATCTAGCTTCTAAAGATTTTTATTGTCTTTTTCCTTCAGCAGATTCCTTCAGCAGTATGTAGATGCCTCTTATATTAAATCTTCTTTCTTGGTTTGAATTTTTGAATTCTAGATGTGGAAAGTGAAATGAGAGCTCATAGGACAGTTGAAAAGAGGAATTCATGTCACAGGGAATAGAATGCATAATTTATTATGAAAAGAAAAATCAAATTAAAAATGTTGAATTAATTTTTTTTTAAAAAGGAATTGTCCTAAGCCCCTCCATTTTTGTAAGATGATTCTCTATTCCAGACTGGGAATTTACTGTCATCACAGTCTCACTTTACATCAAATGGTGCCTTCAGAATTGCTTAAAATATACATAGAACAGCCTGTAGTTTTTTCTAGATTGTCATGAAACTGGTGCATAATAAATTCCTATAGAAAACCAAGCTTTGTAGGCCAGTTTGTAATGTAACTGTAGAGAGGAGGTGAGCCATTTTCAATGTAAAAATTTATTTTTTTCCTTGATTTAGTTATTATCAGCAAACAGTGTCTTAGCAAAAATAATATAATATTTGTATTTTCATTATCAGTAGCACTGCTTTACATTAAGAACGATATAGGATCACAAATATTATATCATTTAGCTCAGCTGTTTAAGCCTCTTTTTACTTTCTGGAATGCTACCTCAACAATGGCTAAATCTACTCATCAAAGCTACTGACATCAAAGACGTCAGAATTGTTCCAGAATTGTTGACTTTGGCATGTGTGGATTCATTCATGTGTATGCAGGTACAAAATATTTAATGTGACTTTAATAAAATGCGCCACTATTTTGTGTGAACCCATTTTCATTATTTATCTCAAAAATATATATATAAATTCTTAACTGCTATAAGGAAATGGTATTCTTTGGTATTCTGGAGCTTCAGTAGTGGACATGGGTGCCACCTACATAGGAATTTGGAGATTCTGCACTACTCCGGGTACTCAATAGTTGAATCTGCTTTGGTCACTACATATAAGAAGATGGAAAATATTAACCATAATTTGAATTGTACTGTTCTTCCATATAAATAAAATTTCGGAAATTAGAAAGCATCTGCATATACCAGGTCTCACAAAACATCTAAAAATTATAGTGTCCACTCTACCTGGGGAAAAAAGGTCAGTAAGAGATAACATTTGTTATCCAGAGATCATCGAGTCCAACCCCCCTGCCAAAGCAGGTTCCCTACAGCAGGTCGCACAGGTCGGCATCCAGGCAGGTCTTGAACATCTCCAGAGAAGGAGACTCCACCACCTCCCTGGGCAGCCTGTTCCAGTGCTCCGTCACCTCACTGTAAAGAAGTTCTTGCGCACATTTGTGCAGAACTTCCTATGCTGCAGTTTCCGGCCGTTTCCCCTTGTCCTGTCTCCACTCATCACTGAAAAGAGTCCGGCCTCGCCATTCTGCCTCCCACACCTCAGATATTTATAGACCTGGATCAGGTCCCCTCTCAGTCCTCTTTTCTCAAGGCTGAACAGACCCAGTTCACTCAGCCTTTCCTCATAGGGGAGATGCTCCAGGCCCTTCACCATCTTCATGGCCCTCCGCTGGACTCTTTCCAAGAGATCCCTGTCTTTTTGTACTGGGGAGCCCAGAACTGCACGCAGTACTCCAGATGAGGTCTTACCAGGGCAGAGTAGAGTGGGAGGATCACCTCCCTCGACCTGCTGGACACGCTCTTTTTAATGCACCCCAGTAAGCCATTGGCCCTCTTGGCCACAAGGGCACACTGCTGGCTCATGGCCAACCTGTCATCCACCAGGACACCCAGGTCCCTCTCTGCAGAGCTCCCCTCCAGCAGCTCATCCCCCAACCTGTACTGGTGCATGGAATTATTCCTCCCCAGATGCAAGACTCTACACTTGCTTTTGTTAAACCTCATCCGGTTTTTTTCTGCCCAGCTCTCCAGCCTATCCAGGTCTCACTGAATGGCAGCACAGCCTTCAGGCGTGTCAGCCAATCCTCCCAACTTCGTATCATCAGCAAACTTGCTGAGGGTGGCCACTATCCCCTCATCAAGGTTGTATAAGATCAGACCCAGCACAGATCCCTGGAGGAAATCACTGGTTACAGGCCTCCAACCAGACTCTGCACCACCACCAACGACCCTCTGTTCTCTGCCAGTCAGCCAGTTCTCAACCCACCTCACTGTGCACTCATCTATCCCACACTTCCTCAGCTTTGTTATAAGGATGTCGTGGGGGACAGTATCTAATGCCTTGCTGAAATCAAGGTAGACTACATCCACTGCTCTCCCCCCATCCACCCAGCCAGAGACAACATCATAGAAGGCTACCAGGTTGGTTGAGCACGACCTCCCCCTGTTGAACCCATGCTGACTACTCCTGATAACCCCCTTCTCTTCCAGTTGTCTGGAGCTGGCATCCAGCACAAGCTTTTCCATCACCTTTTCAGGGTCAGAGGTGAGGCTGACTGGCCTATAATTGCCTGGATCTTCCTTCTTGCCCTTTTTGAAGACCGGAGTGACATTGGCTATCCTCCAGTCTTCAGTCTTCTTCCTTCGTAAGTTCTTCTTTTGAGACATCAAATTTCAACAATTCACAAAAATGAATTATTTTTGAAATAATAAAAAGTGCATATGCATGTTTAAAAAAGTTCCTGTCTTACTCACTTTACTGTGAGAATGATAAAATATTACATTAAATTGATGATTAGTACCCTATCGACTTTAGAATACTTGGAATAGCGTGAAATACACTGGAATATACTGTTCATATTCTGAAAAGCAATTGTCAGAAAGTGTCCTTACCATGATAAGCAACACAAGGAGTACAGACCAGATGTTTCTTTCATTTGATAATAAAAGGAAATCCAATCCATTGTTTTAGAGTATTAGAATAGACTGAAACCGTTTATGTAAATTAAAATAACACAATGTCAATTTTGCTTTAAATCTACCTTTCACTTCTAAGTTGAGACCTAACATTACTGGAATAAAATCAAGAAGATTTTCTGATTAAAAAAAAACAAACTTACAGATATCTAAAAAGTTACTTCAGGCAGATCAGAGTGGAAAGTTACAGTTCAGTGGTTTCATTTAGGTTTCCTGCCTTTATCCCCTGTCTGCACAATCAGATTGACAAAAGATCAAAAGCAGTGTGCAGTTATTGTTATTGTTACCGCCACAAAAAGGCATTTTCAGCATCTCAGATTAAAAGCAGAAATAATGGAGAGCATTGATCTGTTTTGATGTCAACTGAATCGTTAGTAATCTTTGTGCCCTTGCAGCCCAAAAAACCAGCCTGTTTATAAACTCATTATCAAGAAAAAAGCCCTCACTTGTTTTTACTTTAAAATCACACCAAAGTGTATGATTTTAAACTTAAAAAAAAATGTGATATTTTATTTCCAAATGACATTGAGATGATTTCAAAATGGGAAGTTGAAAAAGTCTATGTAAGAACTACACTGAAAAGTTTCAATCTAATTAAAGCTTTTTAATGATTTCGCCAAACATCAAAATACAACCATATTGTGAATTCCTAAGTGACAACTTCATTTCATCCAGAACCACGTCTGATGGATACGTTTTACCACAACAAGAACAGTGGTCACGCAGACTCCATGTGAAGCAGAGGCTCCTCTGCTTCAGCTTAACTAGCTCTTCTTTCTTTTGTCATGGTAAAGGTACACCTGAAAGGACAGCGCGGCATGAGATGTGAATGAATTTCATTATGAACAGGTAGGTGGGCCGGTTGGGAGATCCACTTTATATACTGAATATCGGCTCTTCTTTAGCACTTAGTCTTCAGGAGGAAATAATATTGTTCTGTATTGTGTTTGTTTTTTTTTTCTCCTCAAAATAGCTAATGCAACTCTTAAGACTTGGAGCAAATTTCAGAAGCTTCAGAGATTACAAGTCAGGGAGGAAATACTACGCTTACCTTGTTTCATCCTTGCATTATTTCGAATTGTATAAGACCTTACAAGTTCTGTGGTTACATATTCCTTGGCATACATTCAGGTTTTTTTGTTGGCCTCATTTGGGATACTGTGTTCAAAATATTTTTTCTGACAGGATGTTTCCTGTAGACATGCTCTAGCCACAAAGGCGGCTCTAGTCAGAAGGTCTTCACCTGGGTAAGCCCTAGTCCTGGACCACATCAGGTCTGCTGTGCTCTGATGCCACAGCACAACGTCTAGGTGACGCTTAGCTGCTGGCCTTATTAGCACACGCAGGTTTCTGTTACTGTGGAGGAATTCTTGTGGTACACAGTAGTTCATGTATTACACATTGGTAAGATACTTGATCCCGACAGAACTCTGTATCTGCACAGATCTGTTTCTGCTGGCATTTTCAGCTTCCTTAACCAGACCGATATTCTGTTTTTCCTTCTTTTTACCAATCGCCTCTCTGTTAAATTCCTGTTTTTGAGCCAAAGAAAGTTCTTCCTACCTTTTCATGCAGGACAAACTTTCATACACCCAGTTTTGTCTAGATAATTATTCCTTTGTTTTTTGATCCGCAAACTACTGACATAATGTTTACACAGGCCTGAGTTCTGCCAACAACTTTCTGGGATTGTTCCCTCATGCCTTTCTGTCTTTGACCTCTCTCCTATGTCCAGACCACACAGTAATAATTCTATGTTCAAAACAGCTCATGAATTCTTTCAGATGTTGTCTCATTGCTAGGTCTTCTGCCAATCTCTGACCAATCCAGTTGGAGAGCATTTGATGTTTTCTGTGGTAGGCAGGAATCTTCGCCATCTCCCTTCAGTAACTTCCTAAATCCCAAGCATAAAATTAAGAAATTTAACCAATCTTAGTCATTTTCCACCATTACCTACAAACAAGCATTGCAACACAACAACTACTGTCATGGTTATTCCACATCATAAAAGCATGGGGAATTAAAGAGTCAATACTCCAGTTCCACAGACAGACAACTTTCCAGATAGCTGGTTCCTAGAAGAGGAGAACTACATAACTCAGAGGACTTTGCATGCAGAAGAGGAAGATAAGTCATCGGATGAAATCAGGGACTCGCTTTCTCTCTTGCTGCCTGGCAGTGTGCGGCTGTGCTTTCCAGCCATTTCGTCTTCAATTCAGATTAAGGCATTTCGTTCCAGACACTCTCATTTTATTTATTAGCCTCAATTCCAATTATATTGTATTAAATTGTGTTATCTTGCATTCCGATATCACGTTTAGTAAAATAAAGTTTCCTCCTTAGATCGTTGCCTCTGTTCTGTTTTTTCGGGCCCAGCTCCCACCTCCCTACTCTCCCCCTTTTCCCTTTCCCTTTTTTTGGGAGCAGTGGACCTGCAGGCCTGCTGCCCCGTCACAGAGAGATTGATCTAGATAATGGCATTACAACTGCTTTCAGGCCTACAGGTTTGCTTTTCTGCTGTTGCCATTCCCAGCGACAGAGCGCTGGAGCAGATTGCCAGTGGTGGTGAATTATCCTTCTCTGGAGAGATATTCAAAACCTGCCTGGATGTGACCTGTGTGATATACTCTGAGTGACTTATTGACCAGGGTGGTTGGACTATATGATTTCCAGAGGTCCCTTCTAAGCTTGATCAATCTAAGTGTATCTCACTTTGTCCTAAAAAAGCAATTACCAGCTACAAAATACTGTTAGAGTGGCCTTCTAACTACTTTGCCATGCTGCATTTTATCTGCGTCACTCTAATCTGATCAGTAAGTCCAAAAAATGTTCTGTTGCTTCCACTTCTTCCTTTATGGACCTGACACTTGCCTGCCACTTGGATGAAAAAACAACAGGGTTAACTGTACAGAAGAAATAATGCAAGCGCGTGGGAATAATTGTCCCATCTTGCCAGGCTTGTACCTACGTAACTTCCTTACATGCAGATTCTTGATTGCTATTGTGAAACTACAAGCAGTAGGAGATGCAAAATTTGTATCCAGTACCAAACACATTAAAAATCTTGCATCACAGAAATAAGTAAATCCGTATCGCTTAGAAAATACAGATTTGCTTTATTTTAAAGCTGCAGTATAAACAAGAACTTAGACTGAGCTGGTTACAAAGGCAACCAAAGATCTCTTGTGTGTACAAAAAAATGGTCACACTGTTTTCCCTACCAGCATTGGAAAACTAGCTTGCAGAGAAAAGCTTCTTCAAAACTCTCAAGTAGCTTCCACATGATGAATTCAGACAAGAAAATCGGAAGTAATGATTTTAATCTATTTTTTTCTTCTATTGCTGCTGCTAAAAGTGAAGTTACCATGCTCTTAATGATAAATCTATTCAAATAGTTTGTAAGTTGTTAATTCCAAGAAGATCTTCATTTTAGATGTGTCAGGCACAAGGGAGCCTTGCTTCTTGTGTTTCTTAGTAGTAACCAAAAACATATCTGAGAAGCAGTAGGAGAGAATCTTTCAGCCATCTCAAATTACTAGGAATAGGTCAAGCACCAACCATTTTGCTTCTTACCAGATGGGCACCAGTGCTTGGGATGAGCAAGAGGGAAGCTTTCAGCCTTCTTGTATGAACAAGGAAAGAAGGGAAACTACCTTCCCTTCCTTTCTGTATCATGGATCTAATACTGTAGGTGTTACTCAAATACATGACCCAAAATGCCCCCAGGCACATTTAGTTGGCCTCATTCCGGAGGTCAGTTAAAACTTAAATGACTTACCATTAAAATGATAACTTTCGATTTTTTTATTATTATTATTATTTTCAATCAAAGCCTAAAAAATATTTTCTCAGAATCCGCTTCTGAATGCTCTTTCACACTATATAAAATGCTATAAACATGCTATAAATATGTAAATTTGGAATTTGAATACAAAGAGAAGGTGAGCCTTCCAGTTGTTAGAGAAGCTGCAACTAGGTAAGCCAATTGAGAGGAATGGAAACAAGATGTCCATAAGGTATTCCTGCAAGCTGTTTACCTGTTGATGCATAATTGTTTATCTCGGTACCCTATCAAATACTTAGACAGTTTCAGTCCTAAGCTTTTTATTATGCTAATGAATTCCACATGTTCCTGATATTTTACAATTCAAATATATCTATTTGAACATATACATACATATTCCATCACTGCACACCACTGAAAAGAACAAGGGGTAACGGACACAAACTGGAACAGAGGAAGTTCCATACTAACACAGAGACGAGCTTCTCTACACTGAGAGTGACAGAGCACTGGAGCAGGCCATCCAAAGTGGCTGTGTCATCTCCTTCTCTGGAGATACTCAAGAATATCTCCACACCTCACCATGCAACCTGCTGCAGGGAACCTGCTTTAGCAGGGGGTGGCATTGGATCATCTCCAGTGGTCCTTTCCAATCCCTACAACTCTGTGACATGCTCACAATTACAGAGTGCTCAGTTCACAATTATGGAGATCAGAAGCAACCTTTTTTAAAAATTAGTGCAAGTATCTGCACACAGAGGACTTTTCAAGGCTTCAGCTGCTTCACGACAAGTTCCCAAGCTTTGTTCTCTAACCATTTATTCATCTCTGGTATGGTCTTCCTTGAGCTCCAATTTCATTTGGGAATGAAATAATTACCAACTTCTCTACAATTTAACTTGTATCTCTTCTAAATGGTAATTATTGAGTAAGGAAAGATGATATAATCAACCATGCCTATAGCTCACAAAAACAGCTGTAAATTCCTACTTCTCCACTTAGCTGACGGTTGAAGAAATTTCTTACATGTATCAACACAATACAACAACAAGGGAACCCACTACAAAGGGTGCTAAGTGGGAAAAGCAAACCAACCAAAAAATACCTTCACTGTAGGCTGGGACTGCAACACTTTCAAGGCAGCCTTGCCAAGTACCAAGGATTACAGTAACATCTACTAGACCAAAATCTTTAGGGATAAGTAATTCTCTCTGAATAACGATACAGGAATAAATACAGAGGAGTAGTAAGATCACCTATATCCTAAAGACAGGGAAGTGCAGTGATCCACTAAGACTGGGCCAGTTCCAATACCTGTGCACATGAAGACCTGCATGACCATGGTTATCAGGCAGGCAGGAAGAAGAGAACGGCTTCGTCTGCAC
>NW_024962261.1:14252429-14264727 GCF_019238085.1 Lagopus leucura
CACTCTCAGCCTGTTGACCAGTCACATCCCACTCCTGCTACCCATCCAGTTCTAACCCTCCCGTGCACAGGACTCCAAAATACTGTACAAGGCATACAAGTCCACGTTGTTCTGCATGCTACAGCCCAGCAGTACTGGAGAACATGACAACAGACTTACACCTTCATTGCATACGTGCTCTCCAGAAATACCCTGTCAGGCAATACTAGCTCTACCAGCATCCAAGCAGACCTGTGAAGTCAATACCAACTGGGTATGCATAGCAGACACTACACAGCACGCAAGAATGAATGGAGCATTCTGTACTCTGTAGGAACACCTCAGTAGACATCAACACCAAAAGAGCAGGCTCAGAGGCAGAAAACGCTCTGTGTTTATTTTAACATCAACTACAAACATCGTGCTGACAGCAAATAGAGTGAATTGACACTAATCTTACACAGCAAGAACTTAACCTGTAAAGAGAAACTCGGTAATCAAAGAAAGCTGTGCTGGCAGTTATTTCTTTAATGAACCCAAATCCCCTCCTAAGAATGCCCACAGTGGGGCCCTATAGACTTTCACCCATTACCACGCAACTGAGACTTAGTAAACTACGCTCATCGTTAACAAGGTGTAAAACTACAAACTGGGAGCAGACATCAAACAAGACAACTCTCAAAGGAGTCTCACACTCCCTTTGATTTACATATTTCAGTGAACTTCTATATTCTCCAGCTGCTCAATTGTTTGTATGAATACATATTGATTTCTCACATGGAACGTCAACTAATTCTTAAGGAAATCTTTCATTCGTTTTAGTAAAGGAAATTTGTTCAATTTCAACAACCCACAAGACCAATTATTAGAAACACTGGTTTCTTTACCACTCATGCTGAAAAAGCTTTGAACGTAACTGTGTACTTCAACAGTTCAAACTGTACTTGCTGTGCCATTTAAAACTCAGTAAGCACAATTGCAGGTTTTGTTCTTAATTTAACCCTATTTCTGAAAATCACCTACACACTAAATATTTACTTCAGAAAAAAATAATTCACTTGAAATCAGGCGGGTGAACAACGTTAAGATTTTTGTTAATACATGAAAAATATTACAGTCCACTTTATTTCCTTTTACTCTTCCAGTGCCAGCTGCACAGCATCACTAACACTTTCAGGCCTTGTTGCACCATCCTCTTCCTCATCTTCTTACTGGAGGCACATTTCTGGCTTTAAGTAATTTCTGACACCCAGGGCTGGAAAAAAAAGCAAGCAGTTAGCAAACATTACCTTCTCTTATTTCTTAACAGCTGCAAGGACAAATGCTGTCAAGCTCAATTGCACATAGATAGCTTTTCCTCTATCACAAAAAGCAAATAATACAAGAAATACCTACTGCTATTTTATTACTTTACGTTGTCAGTTGAGCTTTTTCCTGCTGAAGTAGGATGATCCCAGAGCTGGAGCAACTGCTCTCCAATTTGCGGGTCCAGCTCCTAGAAATAAGCAGAGAATTAGAGAAGTCTGTTCTGTATTAAACTACCTGGAACAAGACAGATAAAGGCAATTACTTTCAGTTTCTCTGGAAGAACTCATTCTCTTTGCTGTTGAGACATACACTGGAACCTCCCTGCACAAGATTTTGTTTGTTTTAAATACGGCTGAAAGAAGACAAAACATCAGCCCAGTTGGTTCAAGCTTTCTTTCCATCCACAGTAAGACACCATTTTTTACGAAGACAATTCTCACTGAACAGACCACCACTACACACAAGAACATCTGAACCACATATCCTGTGCCTTTCTAAAAACAAAGATTATTATTCTCTCTATTCTAAGCTTAATTCAGTAAAGTGCAAACAAGTGATAGGTTGCCTCTTTGTAGAACCACGGCCATAAATAGAGAACAGTTGTGTAAAGATCCTTAAGACTCTTTCGGTCTGAAGAACTATTTGCCATAGAATCACAGAATCAACTGATCAGGTTGGAAAAGACCTTCAAGATCATCAAGTCCAACCATATTACTCTAACAACCTTCTGCTAAATCATGTCCCTGAGCACCACATCCAAACGGTTCTTGAATACATTCCTGCATGGTGACACAACCACCTCCCTGGAGCCTATTCCAGTGCTTGACAACCCTTCCTGTAAACAAGTTTTTCTTCATATCCACTTAAACCTCCACTGGCACAACTTGAGGCCATTTCCCCTCAGCCAGTCTCCTGTCACCAGTGAGAAGACACCAACCCCACTTTCGCTGCAGTCACCTTTCAGATATTGGAAGAGAGCAGCAAGGTCTCCTCTCAGCCTCCTTTTCCCCAGAGTAAACAGCCCCAGCTCCTCCGGTCTCTCCTCACAGGCCATGTTCTCCAAGCCCTTCACAAGCCTTGCTGCTCTTCTTTGGACCTGCTCCAGCACCTCCATGTCCTTTCTGTGCTGAGATGCCAAAACTGAACACAGTACTCGAGGTGGGGCCTCACCAGTGCTGAGCACAGGGGCAGGACGACTTCCCTACTCCTGCTCACCACACCATTTCTCATACAGGCCAGGATGCCATCGGCCTTCTTGGCCACCAGGGCACAGGTGGCTCATATTCAGCTCACTGTCCATCGGTACACCAAGGTCCCTTTCCATCAGGCAGCTTTCCAGCCACTCCTCCCCAAGCCTGTATCTCTAAAGACATCCTAGCAAATCTCTGGAACAAAAACTGAAACACAAAAGGAAAAACACAGTTTTAAACTGTGGAATTAAATAATGATTGCACTGAAGACTAAACATTCTAATTAGTTTTAGGGTGATCTCACTATATCCCTCAAGCAGCTGGATGTATAAAAATGTTTAATCTAGAAAAATCAAAAGTATCTTTCTTTTTTCCTCTTCAAAGATGCTCTCTGAAATCTGACCACGAGCAAAGTCTATCAGTCACTTGGGATTACACTGAAAGACTCAGCAAATTTTAAATGTCATAAAAACATCAACAATAACACTGTATTACATAACAGTCCATTAGCTATTCTGTTGAGTTGTAGATGTTATTGCATCTTCATTCCCATCTTCTGTTAAATTGTCACACAGAATTAATACAAGGTAGCTGTTTGTCAAACACAGAAGTCGGAGTTGCTTCGGTTTTCTTTTTCTCCAAAGAACCGCAAATAAATTACAAAAAAGACAAACATTCAGAGAGTATAAAGAAGGAAACAAACAAGAAGATTTCTTCTCCTACTTATCTCCTTCCTCCAAAAACAAAAAAATCAAAACTACAACAACGAATCACATCCAGCTCATCTACCACTTCTGGCATCTCTTCTGCAAGTCATAGTGCTGTACTCTCCCTGGACTCCTGAGTTAGCAGCACGCACTACTGTTTGAAGACACTGAATTGGATTCCCGTGGCAAGGTTTTGGTAGCAGGGGTCTCTGCATGGAAGCTTCTGCAAGCAGAATTAAGCAGTGTCCCATGTGAGAGCAGAACCAGCTCCAACTGCACCAAAAGGGATACGCTGCTGCCGGAGCTGAGCCACAGGAGACACCAGCTGTGCTCTGAGAGGATCCGAGTTAAGAGAGGGAAAACGACTGCACAACAGCAGCTAAGAGAGGAGTGAGAAATGGGAGAGAAGCAGCCCTGCAGGCCCTGAGACCTGTGCAAGAGAAGGGGAGGAGGCGCTCCACACATAGAACCGAAGCTCTACGCAGCCCAGGAAAGGCCCACAAATCAGATTCACAGAGGCTGGGAGGGACCTCAGGGGATCATTTAGTCCAACCCTTCTCCTGAAGCAGGTTCCCTAGAGATGTTACACAGGAAAGTATCCACGCTAGTCTCAAACACCTCCAGAGAAGTCGACACAACTTCTCTGAACAGCTCATTCCAATGCTCTGTCAATCCTAAGAGCGAAGTTCTTTCTCATGTTCAGATGGAACTTTGTGTTCCAGCCTGTGCCCATCCTCATCTTTTCCAGGTTGTTATCTCAGGTCTCTCAGTCTTACCTCATGCGAGAAACGCTCCAGGCCCCTCATCATCTCTGTGGCCATCCATTGGATACTCTCTAAAAGTTCCTTGAACCAAGGAGTCCAAATGTAACCAAAATGCAGGACTTGCACTGGATCTGGTTACAAGGTCATACAGCTGGCCTAAGCCCATTGATCCAGCCCATCTGGATCCCTCTGTAGTGCCTTCCTGCACCCAGGCACATCAACATTTTCTCCCAACCTGGTGTCATCTGCAAACTCACCCAGGTGTTACTCAATCCCTCATCCAAATCATCAAAGACATTAAGCAAGGCCACGTCCAATGCTGACGCCTGCAAAACACCACTAGTAACCAGGAGGATTTAACTCCATCCACCTCCATGAGCTGGGCCCAGCCATCCAGCCAGGTTTTTAGACAGTGTACCTGTTCAAGCCATGGCCTGCTGTCTTCTCCAAGAGAATACTGGGAGAAACAGGTCAAAGCCTTTACGCACGTCTAAGCAGGCTACGTCCACAGGCCTCCTGATGAGGACGGTCAAGTGGGACTTGCCTTTCATGAACCCACGCTGACTAGGCCTGATCCCCCGCTTGTCCTGCATATGCTGTGTGACTGTACTCAAGATGACCTATTCCATGACGTTCCCTGGTACAGAGGTCAAGGTGACAGGCCTGGAGTTTCCCAGCTCCTTCTCCTTTCCCCTTTTTGAAGATGAACTGACCGTGGCTTGCTTCCATTCCCCAGATGCCTTCCCCATTTCCCAATACCTCTCAAAGATGACAGAGTGGCTGGGCAATCACTGTTTCCAGCTCCCTTTGAACTCATGGGTGCATCCCATTGGGACACATGGATTTGGGTGCACTGAGTTTCCCTCGCTGATCTCTGCCTGACCCTCCTTATCTACCAGCATTAAATCACCAGACACGCAGTTGAAACAGATTTAGCTCAAGACAGACTTCAGTGGAAATTAGTGGATGGAATGGAAATTTTTTAAAAAAGAGACACTTGATGCAATAAAACATTAACTGCAATGTAAATTTCAAATTCTCACGAGGATATTTAGTCTAGGTTGAAAGCTGCAAGAAAAAAAAAGTGCTATGCAGCTGTTAAAAATCAAAACACAAAGATCTTAATTTATCCATGTAATGCACAGCACTATTGAAAGTTACCAGTGAATTTATTTCTGAAATTCAGAGTGGATATCAAAGTGGGTAATTTATGAATGCTACCTTTCCAGACATTGGAGAAGGACTAGCACGTGGGCTAGGACAGGAACTGCTGCCTGTAGATTTCACTGATGACTGATCTGACTTCTCATCTGATGTTCGTTTGGAAGACAAAATATTTTTTTCTTTGTATCTCCTTGGCTGATGAAATGCTGGATGTGCAGACTTCCTCAGAACTCTAAACGTAGAGGTTGGTACCAAATGGTGTTAATATATACAAGGGTTTGGCAAGCAATCACAGAAATACTAAGGTATACACAGTAGTGTATCACATAACTACATGCATTACAGAAATTACAAACTATATCAAACACTTCAAATCTAAGAAATGCATACTGCTCATCACGCATCAGTTTAGAATGCTAAACTTTCTGCTACTACTTTTACTTACTGTGATCTCTCTGAGATCACAATTCAGGAACGCTCCTACCTGTACTGTCATACAGCAGGCACACATATGGAACTTTTATCAGTGAAATCATAAGTTTTCAGGAGCTTACTTTTCAGCGTTAGAGGAATCATCAGATAATTCATTTTCTGCTGAGGTGCTGGCTGACCTCCAGGTAGGTGCTGAAGGAAGTTCATTGTAAGAAACAGGCCTTGGCCTCTGACCAACTCCTGAAGGCTGCAGCAATCCTGCAAACTGTTCTTCAGTACTTAGAACAGATACAATTGTTCTTATAGTTATTTCATCAGCTTGAGACCAAGGTTTAGAAGGAGCTCTCATTCGGCGCAGAAGTAAGCTATGCCACTTGAGTTTGAGTTGCATCAGCAAACCAGCAACCTGTCATGAACACAAACTGTTAAACACTAATGAACGTTAGATTACACAGGTATACACTCTCTTATCAGGCAGCATCTGGTATTCTATGATGAACAGAGTGCAAGCCAAAGGGCAATACTCAACCACCAGTAAAGCAGGAAAAAAAAAAGATTTAAAGAAAGCTACTCAGTTCCTATAAATGGAAGAAAAAAGGTGCTTCAAGGTCATTACTAGAACTTTCCATTTCAATCAGCTCTGCGAGAAAATCAAAATTATACAGTAAACTTACAGAACTTATTTTTCACTTTCACTTTTATCCTGTAGGAATACAGACTGACAGGGAGAAAAGAAAGTATTACACGATTCTGAAGGAAGAGCTTAATTTCTAAGGGAGATCATTTTCTTATGCATAATAATTCAAATGACAATATATTTTAGAAGACCAGAATTTAACTTCCATATTATCTAAAAACTGTTCTGAACTCTTTTGCAAGATAGCGTTACTACAGCATCTGAATGGTGAATGTTTCATAACCCAGTCACAACTCCACCTTCTAAAGTATTCAGAGCTTCTCTGAACATTACTTACTTCAGAGTCCAATTTGAAATGGAGCCATTCATCCAGCTTCAGTAGTGCCACATTGGATCTTTCGTCCTCCATCCCACTATCGCTGTCATCATTAGCTACCCTATTTCCTGAATCAAACAGATACAAAACCAGCATTCACATTTCCATACAATCGTCATCAGATGTGCACTATTCACAGCATAATGCATGAAATAACACAGTTTTCCTTCTAAATTAAAAATATTTAAAGTTACATTTATTTGCTGCAAATACATCTCAGTAACAAGTCTGCTCGCCTGCATTTGCTTCAGCAGAACTCCAGTACCCAGAACTCCTGAGGTCCTGTTACGTAAGCACCCACATTCACGACTCAAACCATACTGGCTTTCCTTTGTAACAGAACAATCAATACTGGTTGCTACAGAAATACTACATAAGAAAGCTGTGAAGTATTCTCAGAATTTTACACCTTACATCAAACTAAGCACTACCACATCAAAGTGTTCTCTGTGCACACTACTGCCATTTCCAACATCTCAAACAAGTCCTGTTGAGGTGGAACAAAGGCTTAATGCTACCTTGAAGTTAAAGCCCATGTTGGTCCTGCCTCCACAGCTGACCAGACCGACTTCTGCTAGTATATTTACCACCTAAATTTTAAGTACTGTTGAGGGAAGAGGAGGAGAGCAAGAAAAACAGAGCAGAAACAGAGTGACTACTAGCATCTTCTACAATCTAGGGACAACTACCACAGACACAGTTCAGAAAAGCTTGTTCTAAAGCTTGTTACTTCACTTATCTTGGGAAAGTGTAGATTTATACCACTGGGTGCATCCACCCTCTTAGGGTTTATAAGGAGGCCAATACCATTTCACATCAAGTCTAGATCCACCCTGTTAACCCACTACACCAAAGCCTATGCAAATCACAGAAGCAGTGGTCCTACTCACCCACCGTCAGCATTTCTGGCAAATTAACTTCAGGAATTAAAACAGTGGCAGACTTTCTAATTATGAAAATCAAGTTTTCTTAAGCTGAACATGAAGGGTTCAGAGCTGCTTTGAATGTGGTTGGTAGCAAAGCACAGCACCTTTTGGCACCCTTACTGCCTGTATGGGGCTGGATGTTCAGAGGGAGGGTCCCCTCACGCAACTGATGCTATGTGGATTTAAGTGGATCATAATGATACACAACAGGCTCAAACAAGGATTTCTAGGAATCTCAAAATCATAGAAGCACAGAATCACAAGGTTGGAAACGATCCACAAGATCATCTAGTCCAACTGTCTTCTCATTACCACTGCTACCACAAGCACTAAACCACATCTCGCAGCTCCTCATCCAGGCGCCTCTTGAACACTGCCAGGGACGGCGACTCCACCACCTCCCTGGGCAGCCATTCCAGTCCCTGACCACTCTCTGAGACAAAAAGGTTTTCCTAATTCCAAGCAAAACCTCCTCTGGTACAACTTGGAACCATTTCCCCGGGTCCTGTTCCTTGCCCGGGAGAAGAGGCCCCTCCTCATCGCACTGTGCAAAGGCCTTGCTCAAGTCCAGGTAGACTACACTGGTGGACACTGGAAGGACAACTGAAGTAGTCATTCCATCACAGAAGGCCATCAGAATGCTTAGGCATGATCTGCCCTTCGTGAAGCTGTGCTGTCTGTCTCACTTTATCTCCTCATCTCACATGGGCCTTAACATCTCCTTCCACGAGGGTGTGCTCTTTGCCAGGCCCACATTCCTCAAGGTCTCAAACTTGACCAGGGCACTGTCACTGCAACCCAGGCTGCCTCCAATCTTAACCTCTTTAATCATCTCTTCTACACTGTTGAGCACCAGGCCCAGAAACATTTCCCCTCTGGTGGGTCTATCCAACACCTGGAACCAGAAGCTTATCATCAATGGACCCCAGGAATCTCCCGAATCACGTGCAGTTTGGCTGTGTTGCTTCCCAGCAGGTATCTGGGTGGTTCAAGTCCTCCACCAGGATGACAGCCTGTGAGCACGCCTCAAGGCTGAAGTGAAAAAGCCTTGTCAGCAGGCTCTCCGTGATCAGATGTGGCCTGTAACAGACCCCAACCACCAAACGTTTTTTACTGGACCAGTCCCTCATTGTAACCCACAAGCTCTCAAACTTGTTACTACTGTTTCTCAGAGGCAGCTCTTCACAGTCTAGCCACTTCTTAACAATAGAGGGAAACTCATCCGTCCTACTTGGTCTTTCCTTTGTGAAAAGCTTAGAGCCCTTAATCATCGTATTGCAGTTACACGAGTTATCCCATCGTGTTTCTGTGATAGCAGTGAGATCACAGTTTTACAAGTGCACCACCATTTCCAATTCCTCCTGCTTATTCAACACTGTATACATTGGTACAGAGGCACTTCAGCTGGGCTTCTAGATAATATTACCTTCTGGAAGGAGGCCTCCAAACAACCTGTGGGACAAATCTGAAGTTCTTGCTCCACTGCTTCCCTAAGCAGCAGCATTCCATAATTTCCCCCCCCATTTACATCATAAACCTTCAAATCTTAGAGGAAGATGCTCTGTAAATCTACTTCTCTACTACTCATAACACAACATGACGCTGAACTGTTTGCAGATCAGTGTAACTTACAAGTAATTATTCAAATATTATCTGGGACTTAATAATGCCTGTGTTCAACATTTTTTCTGGTTAACTAATCTCAGACAAATGAAAGCAAACCTGTTCCTGTCCAGTAGAGACATAAGTGGTTTAATACGGTATGTTTTCATAAGCATTACAGCAGTAAGAGGAGATCTCCTGAGGTCATTCTTCAATAGCATTGTATGAGGGATGCCTGAGACTTCACCTGAACAGGTAGAACGTGTCTAAGCAATCAGTTACAACTCAAGTTAGAAAGATGGGGAAGATGAAACAATATTTGATTAAAAAGTAATTTTTCAGAACGGATGACCAGTAACAGAAAGAAAGTGTAACAGGGTAATTGCTGTTTATAATCAATTAGCATCTGCAAAGAAATCAGCCCTTCAATGACAACCCCAAGAAAAAAATCACTGTAGACTAAGAATATAGATCCCAATCCTTGTCATATGTTTCATAATCTTTACCTACAGCAGCATATAAGGCCAAGATGGTGGTTACTTCTGATAGTATAACAAAGATTAGAAAGATGTAGCACTCAATGTTCTTTGAGAAATCATACACATTTAGAAGATTACTTGCCTGTGCCTGAGGCACTACTTACAGAACCAGAAAACTAGTCTTCAACAGCTACAGGTACCGTGGCTTTGTAGCTTTAAGAATTCACTAACACATGTATTGCATATTCTTGTGAAAGAAGCCTTCTGTGTCACATACTGCTGTATATCCAATTGAAACTTGCCAAATCCAAAACCCCATATACCTCGAAAGGACAAAGGCTCTTCCAAAGCATTATGTGGTAACCTAGCTGGTCCAGAGAAGAGTGCCACAGTGACAGGTGTTACAACTGAACAACATCTGATATTTGCTATCCTGCGAGCTCTTGTCATTTCATCATATATAAGCCAGTCAGTAGGGAGTGCCTGAACAGCTGCAGCTTGCCCATTTGATGGCGGAATCTGCACAAGAGCAACCGAGAGACTAGGCTGTTTTAACTTCCATTTGTAATTAAAATAAGTTTAAACACATTTATTATTTTAAACATACAAATATGTGAACAGATACACACAGAAAAACTCAACCACACTTCAGAAGAACATTCAAACATCTCTGAAGCTAAATCTTGTTTCTCCATGTATCTAGAAATTTGAGCTTCAGAGCAGAACTTCTTGCTACTATCAGCAGAGATTACTGTATCTCCAGAACAGGTTCCTAAGAAGGCTGTTTGGTTTTTTTATGTGCCATATTATCTTGTCCCAATAGAAGGATTAAGTGAATTAAATTCTGGTGAAAAAACAGTGCTCTTAAGCCAGTGCTTTATTTTATCATCCTGGCAGGAAAAGCATTTCTTAAAAATACAGTGTCTAAAAACAGGCACATGCAGGCTTCTTTAAGGTACTGACGAATTTAGAGGCACGTTTCTAAAACTTCCTTAACTTTGACAGAATATTTTTGAACCTGCAGTTCATAAAAACGAGAGTAATATTTATTACCTTTTTATACTGAGCCTGGCTAAGAACAGACGTAGGATGAAATCGCACTTTCTTCTCTTCTGGGCCTGTCAAAACCAGGTTTTCCCTGTCCACATGCACAAGATTGGGGTACATCCCAGCCACTAAGGCAGCTTTAACCACAGCCCAGTTTTCAGAGTTAGCATTAACATCTCTAATATCAGCACCTCCTCTGGCTCTGACAAAACCTGAAGAGGACACAGAAATTACACTGGATTGCTTGTTCATATTTCTGTTTCTGAAAAGGAATTCGAGACAAAGGTGAAATAAACTATGCATTTGCTGCATTTTTCAGAATGCCAATTTTAACAGCACCAAGAAAAAAAATACCAGAAATACTTCTTGATGTTTCATGCTAACACAAAACGTAATTCATTCTTACAGAAATAGATTAATAGGACATAAAAATTCAAGGCAACATTTCACATACGAGTCATACCAGATTTCTTACGAAAACCAGTGAAATGAGGACATATGAGGGCCCTTTCATTTAGGTTAGCATCTAATTCTGTTGTCAGCTACAGTTCCTCACTCTAGCATCTTCACCACACTCAGAAAGTACATGTCCATTTCAGATTAGGAAAGGAAAACAAAATCAGTGAATACTACTCTTGTCACAATCTATATACACTTGTACTAGACTGAATTCAAAAACTATGTTAAGAAAAATCTGAGCTACTTACCTGAAGCTCTAAGCTGACCAAGTAACTCTGTTCTCATGCCTACGATGATTTCCATTGTAGCTTGAGAAACAAAGTTTTTTTCACAGAAGACCCTCTCCCAGCCATCACTTCGTGCCTTCTGCCATGCCTACAAAGAGTATTTTTTAGCTGAACAAATCTACAGACAAATTTGGAAATAAGAAAATGCACTTAAATACAGTGACATATGTTAATAAAAGGAGGCCAAAAACAATTCTGAAACTGAAATGTATTAAACCATTTCTCTAGTCAATTACTAAATTTTGTTTACCCAATTCTCTACGTTAACTTAATCTATCTCCTACATCTCTCTATCTCTATATTGTTTTCTATCCTGTCAAAATGGTAATGGTTGAAACTTAGGATAAAAAATATAAAACTGAACAGCTGAATACAATGTTTCCTTAAACATTATTAATTAATTCAAGACAGTAAATCTGCTACACAAAAAGAACCTTCACTCTCTAAGGACTCCCTCTAGTCAATCATTTCACATCCAATGTTATACCATTTACTTTTGTACACATGCTATTATTGGTACCCTTTCTGAAGATGAAACAATACCTGGAAAGCCCTGAGGAGCACCATATGGTCACTGAATGTTCCTGCAGCTAAACGTTTTCTGCACAGCATAGCTGCACGCTTTTGAGAGGCCACCATAGGTAGAACAAAAGGCTCTCGATACGCAAGAGTGCAAGCAATAGTGAGAATGGGATCCAGGCACTTCAAAACAACAGCACACAGCACCATTTTACCAAGGTGTGGCTCTACTGGTAATTCGGCAAGATGATAACCAAGTTCAGTGAGGTCTTCCCAAACATCCATGGCATCTATTTTCTGATAATAAAACAGTAAGTGGGGGGTGGGGCAGAGAAGAGCACAGACAAAAATAATATACAGGGAAAATAGAAAAGATGTGAATACAAGACATTAAATAGACTTGCTCTGACTACTAAGAACGT
>NW_024962261.1:14411457-14415513 GCF_019238085.1 Lagopus leucura
GCCTGTATCTTGAACTCAGTCCTTGGTAGATAATGGAGAGACTTATAAAAACATAGATCAAGGAGAAATTTTGATCAAAGTATGTGTCTGGTAGACTCTAAAAAATGCAACTAATCATGCACCTCTCTAACGGATTCGTGGAGGCGATGTTTTTATTCATTGCCATACTTTTACATGTTACGATTTTTTTTTCTCTGCTCTCGTTCACTGCCAAAACGTATCGTCACAAGTGGTTTCAGGACAAGGATTGTGGGAGATTTCAGAGACAGGGCAATATCATCTGGTGATATTCAAGATTACTGGCTATAATGTAAACAAGAAGGTGACAAGCCTTTGCAGTCTTTGTCCTTGAAGTTGCTCACTCAACCACTTCCATGTAATAGCGTTGAATGATTTAGTTCACCTTATACATGCACAGAAACTGTATCTGCCTGCCAAAACTAAATTGCTGTTCTGACTCAAGACCTGGGAACCACAGGAGTTCCAGAAACAATCCTTACGTGTTTCTTGTTCATCTCTTCTTTCTGAATCATCTGTCGTCAGTTAAGTTTCATTTCATTTAGGTTCCAAAACATTAGTTTACTTTGATTTTTTTTTTCTCAATAAAATACAACAACAGTATGTATGTAGAAAATAAAGTTCCACTTTTCTATTATACTGAGTGTACTGAAGATTTAGCATTGACCTCAGTTGCATTGACTGGAGGCATAAAAAAAAGTATTATCATAAAAAGCAGTGGAGTTGTATTGCCACGATGCCACATTTGAACTAACTCAGGCCATGACAAGATTCAGTGCTACAGTGACACAGCTTCTGCTGCAAGAGCTAAAGTCACTCAGTTCCTGACAAACAGATTTTTACAGTCTGAAGGGAATACACAGTAAAACACATGCCAACCAACCAACTAACCAACCAAAAACGTTCAGAGTTTCTCTACACAGAAAGAAAAGTTGAAATAATTACAGTTTGTTTGTTTGTTTGTTTGTTTGTTTTTTAATCCTAGGGAAGTCACTCTGAACCATAAACAACTTCTATGAGCCTGCAGCAGGCAGCCTTCTTTCTGCGATTAATATGTTGAGTTGTTTATCAACGTCTCCCATTTCGATTCAAGAAGAAAAAATGTGTTCAACCACATTTTGTTTGTTTTGCTGTTCCCCCCCCAAAAAAAACCATTAAAAAAAAAAAAATCTGGGAATAAACCATACAATATCAGTTCTCTGAAGACTAAATGCCAGATATCAATACCTTTTGTGTTTGGGGAGAAGTTGTAGGATTTCATCAACAAGCAGAATTCCCCATATCTTCTCATATTGGTTAAACGCTTTTCTGTTGATCTTAATGAGTTTTCCTTGCTAATTCTGTGCTTCCCAAGTCCATTTTGATATTGTCTCCATTTCATACAGTATTCATTATCAAATTAGGTACCTTCTGGTACAAAATAGAAGTCATTAGCAATTTTGCCACTGATGAGTTATTTGCTGGTCTCGCTGTCAGTGCTTAGAAACCAACTTGGAAGTCTTGTAAGATGCTGTTATTTTTCATTATTAATAAACTCTGTAGAGTGGCAATGATATTTTTGCATTTGGGCTGCAGAGTGTACCCAAGCTCTATGAAAGTGGCAGCTGTGAGCGCACTCGAGAGAGATGCACCTAGGGAGCAGAACTGACCTTGGGACTGACCTTGAGGTGGAGGCTGGCAGTCTGAGGATCATTAGGGAGTTACAGAAAGAGACAGACTTGTAGAAACACGCTCTGCTGTCTGTGAGACAGAGGTGTCAGTTGGCCACAACAAAGAAACAAATGACCGCCTTTCCTCTCACTACCAGGCAGAAGGAAGGGACATAAGACACAGAGGAATGAAAGTAGGTTTCTGCTGGTGGCAGCAGGCAAATCCCGCTTCCTGCCCACTTCACCCTCCCAAGTACCCATACACACCTAACTTCCTGGTACAGGTACCAAGGGAGCCAGCTAGGAGAATTTGAAATTTATTGCTTCAGTGATTTATGTGAACAATATTACGTAATCATTTTGTTACTCTTTTCTTCTACTATCCAGTGAAACTTGAGAGCTCAGTGAATACTGATGTTGAAGGTTACGCTGATCTCTGTATTCAGCCATCGTTGCACTACTTCGGGTCTTTACTTTGAGTAGCTCAGAGATTGGGGTGTTGAACCTTTAGAAGAAAACAGCATCCTTATGTGGAGCCCAAGGCATTCGTGCAGTTCAGAAATATATCCAGATTGAGAGAAAATCATTGTTTCCAAGCAGGGTCAAATAAAGTTAATAAAGTAATGGAACTGTTTGGATAGACGGGGACCTTTCAAGACCGCCTAGTCCAACAGCACTTGCCATGGGCAGAGATATCTTTCACTAGAGCAGATCACTCAAAGCTCAGTCCAAACTGGCCTTGTGCATTTCCAGGGAAATCACATCACTTCTGCGGGTGATGTGTCCAGCATATCACTACACTCATCCCGAAATTTTGCTTTCTTTTAGCCTATATAAATCCACTCTTTTTCAGTTTAAAACTGTTGTTCCCTATTCTGTCACTACAAACCCTATAAGAAAGACTTTTTCAACCATCTCTCTCAGTCTTTCCTTGTAAGGTAAGCGCTCCAGCCGCCTGATAATTTCTGTGGACTTCTGGTAAAACTTTTCTAGGAAGCCTACATATTTCTTGTCCTGTGAACCTTAGAACCGGATGGAGGTGGGATGGAATCCTCTCCCTTGACCTGCTGGCTATCCTTCTTTTTATAAAGCCTGGCATGCACTTGACTTTTTGGGTTGCAAGCATACAGTGCTTGATAACAACCCACAGTAAAGGATGCATGAGAGTAACATTTCCAGCACAGTGGACTCCAGTTTTTGAGGTGAGATAGATCTAAATGAAGTGATGTGAGAAGTGCAATACACTGACTCCAACCATGAGGCTTTTAATTAGAATTTAACGGGCAACTTCTTCATTAAAGCACAGCTCTGTTGGTACTAAGAACACTTAGCTGCATATGTTCATGTTTCAAATAATACTTGCTTAAAATAATACTTATTCAAACCCACATTACACCTCTGTTTAATTTTGTTAATGTGAAGACTGATAAGCAAAGATAGTGGTTTTGTGTGAAGGCTGCTGAAATCAAGGATGATCTCTTCTTTGATACCACCAGATATTGGTTTCAATCCTTGTGTGCGTCTAAAGCTTCCTCCTGAATACCTAAGTAGGTGCAGCAATTTAAACAGCTAAATTCCTGATCTACGTTTCAGGAGAAAAAGAAGTATGCATTTCTAAGTTGATAGATAATAAATAGTTTATATTACTGCTCCCTAATTAAAAAAGAAAAAGTTTATCTATTGGTTATTGCTAGGTACAGATTTTGCTAGTGTACACAGATATCATCCACATCTTAGTAATGTGGTATATATATGTGTGAAGCCATATGTTACAGAATTAATAATAAAAAACACAAGAAATCATAAAGCTGTTTGTCCTCCTTTCCGCATTGTCATTTGTTGGTTGAGGCTAAGGCAGAATTTTGCAGTCCAGGGCCCAATTACCAAGTACATCCAGCTATCTTGGATATCTTGGTGCTCTGCTTATCCAGTAAGGCCCATGCTAGCAACAGAAACTGGGAAATCACAGAAAATGAGAGAATGTGAAAGTGAGTGTACTTAAAAAGTAGCTGTAGCTAATGAAACACTACTTTTTGCCTTGCAGTGATTTCCTTGAGGTACAACATAATAACAAAGGAACTACTGCCCTAAGTCATTATACTTGAAAGGAGCTGTGTAAACAGAGGAGGTTGACAACTCCATGTTCACAAGCTACTGTCAATGTTCTGTAGAAGGAAGGGATGTCTTCAAAGACTGCAGAACAGCATTTGAAAGTATTAAAGGAAAACATGCCCTTAAAAACAAGAATTGTTTTTCATGCACACGAAAATAGGGTAGGAGAAGACTTAGCCGCCCTTATTAATCACAGGATAACAAAGTGAGAGATGTAATGCTCCTGGGAAATAAGCAACAGCTATTTCCAGGAAGGATAGAAGACAACATTACCCTT
>NW_024962261.1:14415523-14424156 GCF_019238085.1 Lagopus leucura
ACCCTTGTATGTAATGCTGATGCAGCAATTCCTTTCATGTAAGTAAGAAAAAAAAAAAAGACTGATTAAAACTTGATTAGGCATCAGAAAGAGTGCCAAAGATACTAAAGAAGATGGAGAAGCTATTCTGTGTGTGTGAGATGAGAAGATTTTTTAATCTGGCAACAATAATTCTGTAAAGAGAATGACTTTTTTTCCTAAGTGCAAAGGATGCAGAAAGATGGGGAGCAGTATATGCAAAGTATAAGTTTGAAAAATGGGTGTTTTTTTTTCAGAAATGGGGCACTTAGGCCTGCTTGATGATGAATTGTTGGAGCAGAAAAACAAACCACCTCCTTTTCATGTAAAATGAGATGCGTGGAATCAGATGTGCCAGAAAGAGCAAGAATGCTCCCACTTGTTCAGCCCTGCACCAAACAAAATAACACACAAACACAGTGGTGCTGAAAACACCGTGTTTTGCTGTAGTATGTCGAGCCGTGGTGTTTATGGCTTGGCCAAAGTCAAACAAAGCTGCAGCATTAACAAAAGAGGGATTGTGTCTGCCTTGTGACAGCTTCAAGCAATAGGAGAACAAAACTTTTAGGGCCAGTGAGTGTTCTCATAACTGACTTGAATGTAGGACTTGAAGGCGTACTAAGCAAGTCTGTGGATAACACTAACTTGGGATGAGCCACTGGCTCCCTTATGACAACTTTCTGAGAGATCTTGACCAATTGGAGGACCGGGCAGTTGGCAAAAGCATTCATGGAATCACAGAATCACCAAGGTTGGAAAAGACCCACAGGATCATCCAGTCCAACCATCCACCGATCACCAATAGCTCTCACGAAACCATGTCCCTCAACACCTCTTAACACTCCTTGAACACCGCCGGGGTCGGTGACTCCACCACCTCCCTGGGCAGCCCATTCCAGTGCCTGACCACTCTTTCAGAGAAGTAGTATTTCCTAACATCCAGCCTAAATCTCCCCTGGTGCAACTTGAGGCCACTCCCTCTAGTCCTATCACCAGCTACACGAGACAAGAGGCCGACTGCCAGCTCATTACAGCCTCCCTTCAGGTAGTTACAGAGAGTGATGAGATCTGCTGGAGCCTCCTCTTCTCCAGACTGAACAATCCCAGCTCCTTCAGCCACTCCTCATAAGGCCTGTGCTCCAGACTCCTCACCAGTTTCGTTGCCCTTCTCTGGACATGCTCCAGGGCCTCGATGTCTTTCTTGCTGTGCAGTGCAAGGAGCGGGTGCTGGTTTGTGAGCCACAGTGTAAGAAAGCTACTAGAGAGTGTCCGAAGACAGGCCATGGAGTTGAGGAAGGGTCTGGATGGCAACACGTGTGAGGAGCAGCTGAGTTCTCTGGGTTTGCTCAGCCAGGCTGAGGAGAGGCTGTCATCAGCTCCTCACTGGGAGCGAAGGGGCGGCGAGAGGACCCAAGGAAATTTAAAGGAGCTGCATCAGGAGAGGGGGAGATGGAGGTGGTTAGGGAAAGGCTCTTCACCAGCATGTGGTAGGCGTGAAACCCAGGGCAGAGCTGGAATTCAGGGAGCATCCAGGCAGTGCTTCCAAATACAGAATTTGAATATTATAGGATGGTGCTGTCTGGAGCCAAGGGTTGAACTCAGTGATCCTTGGAGTCTCTTCCAGCTTGATGTATTCTGTGATTCTCTAAAAGTACGCGATCCCCCGAGTACCACTTTGGTCAAGGTTTTCCCAGCACTTGTTGGTCCCTGTGGCAGAATGTAAGCCTGTTGAAGAGGGCAGACATTCACTTCCTCAAGGCCACCCACATGCTCACAGACCACCACGATTTTTGATAGCGGGGCAGAGGCCGGTGGAAGAAGGGCAGGGACTAGGACTCTCCCAGCAGGGCACAGAAAGCAGAAGCACCTCCACACCTTCCCCGCAGCTCCCGCTGGGGGCCGGCCGGACCGAGGGCGGTGCTTCGGTGGGGCCGCGTCCCCCCTGCCCTCCGCGGGCACGCGCCCGGGTTCCGTAGCAGCACGCAGGGCCGGGGGCGCGCGGTGGGTAGGCGTGCAGCGGGGCCGCGCCCCGGGGCTCCCCCCCCTCCGCGCTGGCTTTGTGCTGCCGCCCGCACTTTGCAGGCGCGGCGGGACTGGGAATCCCTGGCGTTGAGGCAGTCGTATCTCCTCCTCCAGAGCTGGGCGCATGATGGCGGCAGCTGCCGCAGCAGAGGTGAGCAGCGCCGGGAGCAGCAGCAGCGATACCTCCAGCACTGGCGAGGAGGAGAGGATGAGGCGCCTTTTCCAGGCCTGCGACGGCGACGGAGACGGCTTCATCAGCAGGTAGCGGCGCAGAGCCGCCTCCGCGAAGTGCCGTCTCAACTTCTCGCAAGTTTGCCGCTCGGAGCGCAGCGGTGGCAGGCGGCTGGCACGCGTCCCCGCCGCCAGGCCGGACCCTCCGCCGGAGCGCAGATCGACCGCCCCCTCCTCCCTGCCGGCAGCTCGCGACGGCCGCTGCCTCCCCGAGGACGGGGGGCGAGCTCGAGGCGGGGCGGGCGCTCCCCGCCGCTCCTCCGCTGTCCCCAGGTGGCTGTGGGCTCCTGAGCGGGGGCACGGCTTACCGGCGTAAGCTTGCCCGTGCCTGGGAGCTGCCCTGCTCCGGGACTGCGGGAGCGACACATCAGCGGGTGGGGAGGTTGGGGCTGCGAAACTTGCGCGCCCCAGCCGTCAGCGGGCAGGTGGCTTGCGCGGGTAAAGCTGAAGCTGTGGATAGTCGTGGGGGAAGGTGAGACAGTTCTGTTGAGCGCTTGGTAGAAACAGATGTCCTTTGCGGGTGCTCCCTCAGGTATGCCCACAGGTGTCAGTGTGAGAAGGTCGATAGTCACTGTAAGGCGCTGTGGAGGCAGGGCCCAGGATGTGATGACATGAGGTATAAAATTTGTACGGCTTTTCCAGAATATCTCGTTTCCCTACGTTTTTACCAATATCCTTGCTTTGCAGCTTCGTATCACTGGTCCCAGACTGGCCTTGACACTTCCAGGAATGGGGCATCTACATTTCCTCCGGGCAGCTTCACCTCCCTCTGAGTAAAGGATTTCCTTCTAACATCTAACCCAAATCTTCCCTCTTTAGATCAGGGTCCTGGGCAACCTGATCTGAATGTGTATGTTTGGTGGCCCTGCTAGGCAGGGGGGTTGGAACTACATGATCCTTGAGGTCCCTTCCAACCCGGGTGATTCTGTGATTCTCTTTCAGTTTAAAGCCATTCCTCTCTGTCCTTTGCCCATGTTCTATCACTGCCAGACTGTAAACAAGCTATTCCCTACCTGTTTGTAAGCTTCTTTCAAGTACTGGAAGGTCCTGTTGAGGACTCTTGCACAATTATTTAAAAAAAAATTGGGTTTCCAAATGTAAGAGCTGTAAGAGGTGGTGGTAACTTACATTTTACACTGAGTCCTGTGCTGTGAGTATCTCCAGAGAGCTGAGCCAGAGCGAGGGTATTTTCGAGTTTGTCATCTAACCTGAAACCTGAGAGTATGACCCTACCGAAAGGCTAAGTAAACTTCAGTCCCCACTGTTGTCCCTTTGGAACTGGAAAGGTGCTGAAAATCTCTGACAGCTGGCAGTCACTTTGGAAATGAAACCCAAGGGTCGTGATATCTTTTATCTAAACAGCTGCCCACTCTTTTTTTTTCTTTACCCCTCCTCCCCCAGTCTAGTAATTGTTTTGACAGTTGTGGTTCTGAAATGTAAACTAAGAAAATGTATGCCTTCCAACCATTATGTTAGGATCACTTTTCTTTACATTTGTTTACTGTCCCCATGGAAATGATTCTGATGTCAGAAAACTGTGTATGCTCACTTAAAGCACGTGCTGCCTCCTCTCAGCACATTCTCTGATCTGCAGTTTGATGCTTTTCTATAGTGTAAACTCTATTGAGTTTTGTATATTTGTCTTTTAAAGCACTTACTGTGAGACCTTTGTCGTTATGCTCCATATGGACAGTTGAGAGGTGCTGACATTATACAGACCACTCAGATTTCTGATGAACTTTTCCTTAAATGTTCCTAAATTTCATTCCAAGTTAGTATTATGTGTGTTTCAGAGTGAGTGTTTCTGAGCGTTGGTTGAACTGCACTTTGGAGAGCATTACGAGCTCCAGGAACAGGCCTAAGGGGGATTTCAGTAGCAAACAGAAACATGGTCCAGGAGATAGCAATAGTAGAAAACTCCTCTGGAGATGGTAGGTCTGTTTTTGAGACTTATTTGCATCTTGCTTCGTAAGGGATTAGTGCCTTCAACATGGAATTGTCATCTTTTAGAAAAAGTAGTGAGTGAGTATTTAACAAGTGATTTTTGCTATGAGTGAGAGTCACTTCATGGAATCCTAGAATGGCCTGGGTTGAAAAGGACCACAACAACCATCTAGTTTCAACCTGCCTGCGATGTGCAGGGTCGCCAACCAGCAGAGCAGGCTGCCCAGAGCCACATCCAGCCTGGCCTTGAATGCCTCCAGGGATGGGGCATCCACAGCCTCCTTGGGCAACCTGTTCCAGTGCGTCAGCACCCTCTGAGTGAAAAACTTCCTCCTGAGATCCAACCTAAACCTCCCCACTGTCTCAGTTTAAAACCATTCTCCCTTGTCCTATCACTATGTACTCGTTTAAGCAGCCATTCTCCCTCCTGTTTATATGCACCCTTCAAGTATTGAAAGGCCACAAGGAAGTTTCCCCACAGTCTTCTCCAAGCTAAATAAACCTGGTTCCCTCAACCTTTCCTTGTAGGAGAAGTGCTCCAGCCCTTTGATTGTCTTAGTGGCCCTCCTTTGGACCCACTCCAAGAGCTTTTCATCTTTCCTGTCCTGGGGGCCCTGGGCCTGGACGCAGTGCTGCAGATGGGGCCTCACAAGAGCTGAGGAGATGGGGACAGTCACCTCCCTCTCCCTGCTGGCCACCCCTTTTTTAATGCAGCCCAGAATATAGCTCTTCTGTACTTCATTAGCCAGCACAAATGCAACGTACTCAAACTCAACATTCCTTTTTTTGGATAGCTTCAGATAACCACTATATGGTTATAATAAGGAGAACTTGGGGTGTAATGTTGAGGTGATGCATCTTCTGAAATAAGCCCTAGTATACAGACTTTACTAAAAGATGATACTGAAGAGCTCTTCTGTTATTCACTTCACAAGTAATTTTTGCTATAGAGTCAGTTGGTTTATAAAATTACAGTGAGCCCTGTAAATGTACAAAAGGTAGATTTGTTAAAGAGTTTATCAGCTTCTTTTGGTATTGAGCTCATAATGTTTTAAATGCAATTCTTTAGCCCTATGGCGGTAAAATATGTTTTTTTCATCTACAGGATGTTTCTTATGGGTCCGTGCAAATATATTCAGAGAGGTTTGCTTAGTCGTGAGTTACTGCTTGATGTCCCTTCGGCCTATTGTCTGCTATTTGTAAAGCAGCATCAGGAACAAAATGCTTAAGCAGAGGCTGTTAGCTCTCATCTGTGAAGAGACTAAGGAACAGGACAGCTGTATTTGCGACAATGAATAGGTTTTCAGAAGATCATCCATGTAGCAGAAGGGAAGTAAAAAGCTGACTTGGGTGACCTGGGAGAAAAGTAATATTACTCTGCTACGTTTTACAGGTGCTGGAGTTCCTAACTGCGAAAGCAGCTTGGTCTCAGCAGTGTACAGTTCTAGTTGTGGCCTCAGTCCAGCCCTCTAACAAGGAAATTCTAAACATCATTTAGAACAGTCAGCAAAATGCCCCCTTTATTAGGTGGTATTAAGGCCTTTATTAGTCCTTGCATTCTTCTGCACATTGCTGGAAAAGTTGGAAAAGTCACAGAGTTGGAAAAGTTAAGAAAAATTTGTATTAGGGTTTTACTTCAGATCTGGGCTGTTTCTCTGTGCTCTTCTTAACCACGTGAAAGATTAACAGCTCCGTTTTAGGAATTCTTTGCAGAAACTGTCTGAGCCTTCTTGAAACTGACTTTGTCCTAACCCCAGTTTCTCCCCGTGTCTTGAAAACAGCTCTAGCTCTCATGGTATGTTTTTAGACTTTATTTTTCATCCATCTCCACTAAGGAGCTGCCAGAGAGACTGTGAAGCTTGTAATGGGAGGAGTGCTTTTGTATGGATACAGCACAATAGTATTACATCAGATAAGACTGTATGTGAAGCACTGTGCTGTTTTTTACATGGTTCTGCTCTGTTTTCTCTGTTTCTCCTGGAGCTTGCTTTAGTTCGTGGTGCCACAGTTGCATGAATTTTGTGGGTTTTTATTCTTTATTCTCCTTAGATCCTCTCAGAGCATCAGAACTGAAAGAAGGGAATAAGCTATGGGAAAAAACAGATGTATGGATATAGACAAAAAATGAGAGAAACAACCTGTGTGCTTAATTTGGGCTGAAGAAAAACTACACCGTTGTTAAATATTGTCTAACAAGCATGCCAAGGATTAATATTTGCTAAAGACATAAACATTTCAGAGTCTGCATTTGATACAATTAAGAAACAGTCAGAGGAATATATTCAAACTTCTGTTTTCTGAAACCCTTGGTGTTGTAACATGAGTTAGCTGCCCAGTCCTTACGTGAACATCAAACTCAAGAAAGGGATATAATCAGACAGGTTAGGTGGAACTACTCAAGTTTTAAAGGCAGTAGAGTTAGCCAGTGTGTTTTATTGTCACAGTTATCTCTAGATCTGCCTGTGTGCATGACGGGGAGACAGCATGCCCACAGGCCTAATGGCCCAACAAAAGAAAAGGGGGGGCGGGGAGGAGAGGGGAGGATGTCAACCGTTTACAGGCTGGTTTGTACCAGTTGTGTGACTGGGGGACATGGGACCCACGGACCCTCACCTCGAGAAAAGGGGGAGGGTAAAGGGGGGAAGGGGAAACGAATGCTAGGGAGATGGGAGATGGGCCTACAAACAGAACAGCAGCAACAATCTGAGGAGGAAAGTTAATTTACTACACATGATATCAGAATGTAAGATAGCAAAATGTAATACGATATAATTGGAATTGAGGTTAATAAGTAAAATGAGAGAGGGTGCCCACAACCAAAGGCCTTACTCTAAAGCTTAAGGCAATATGGTCAGGGCAAACTGCTGCCAAGGCAGGCAGCGAAGAAAAGAGAGTGATGTTGTGACCTGTGAACAGTTTTACCTTTCCTTCTGAACGGAAAATGAAAACACAGTCCTTGGGTGTGTGCAGTTCTTCTGAGATACTGGTACCTGGAAATTCTGCAGTCTGCAGAACTGGAGCACTAACTCCTTTAACTCTTTAACTCCCAGTGCTTTACAGGATGTTATGTTGTGGAATACCGATAACAAAAATCATAAAACCCTGACATTTATACAGCTTATTCTATTTTTCTTTCTACTGGCATTAGTAACTAAGGAAAAATGGCTGTAGTATAAAGCTCGGGCATACTGCTATGTGGTTTTATTGTATTCTTCTTTGAAGCTAAGTGTCCAGTAAGGCAGACTGTAGCGTGGAAAAACTGAGTAGTATGTCCCATGTTGTCAAACTTTTTGATGTCACTGAACATTATCATAACAAATGCTGAAGCTATTTCTTATCCTCATTTATTTTTAATGGGATTATTAGCTAATAGTATTTTATAGGAGTTGTTAACGTAAGAGAATTTAACTTCTCTTTGAAGTCAGTAACTTCCCTTTTGGTGAGAAAAAAAAATTATCCATGCAACTGGAATTTTTTCCATGTGTTTCTTAATGGCTGTTTATTTTTTATGGACAACTTACTAATTATTACATTTTTTTTTGTTTTTTTACAACTTACTAATTTACTTATGATCGATATCCCCTGCTCCTAATCCTTAGTAATGTCTTTAGGATAACTAAATGCCATTTCATAAGGCAAGTGTCCTTTTTCTTTCACCAACCTTGTTGCTTGTCAGTTCCCTTTTTCCGCATCAGGCTTCGAAGGTCTTGCACAGTTGGCAGATCCTTCTGCTGCCTATCAGCTTCAAGCTTTCGTGGTGCTGACTTCTTCCTTACTGGCCTTGAAGGTCCCAGGCTCCCAGTCATCCTCAGAAAAGAGAACATAACTGCACACAGTATGCCATTTATAAAACTAAGGAGCTACAGAATGTAAGCAGAACTTGGATCAGAACTGCTACAAGATGACACAAGTTGTGAAACCACTGCTGGCTAATGGCAGTATCTCAAGAGAAAACTAGAACTAAATCAGGAGTGTGTCCTGCTCTAGGATACTTTCCTTTATGGGAGAGACAAACAGAAGTGGGAATCTACATGCCAACAAGTTCCAGAAAAAAGACCATTACTTTTTTTTGTTCAAAAAAAGAAAACTCATTTATCTTGTTGCAGGGTTTTTGTTTTGTTCTGTTTTTACTTTGTATTGTTGTTTTAAATTGTTGATTATCTAATCTTGGGGGAAAAAAAGTCCCAGTGAAGAATCTGGACTGGATCTTCTTGCTGAAGTTAGCACTTCTTCCTACCTGAAACACAGTCTGATTCTCCACAGGAATAGCTGCCTCTGTCACTTCTTTGACCTCTGTCCCCCTCCCCAACGGAGAGATGAGGGAGGGGGACAGGAAGGATGGCCTCAGAGAAGCCTTGGCTGTCAAAAGAAGAACTGCCCAGAAATGGAGACTCGGGGGGGGGGGGGGGGGGGGGGTT
>NW_024962261.1:14424256-14489670 GCF_019238085.1 Lagopus leucura
CATATGGATATCCAGCTCTTAACTTCCTTGGTAGATTGCCCCCAAATGGAGCACCTCTAGCAATATTTGAGCAATGGATACTTATCACAAGGGCTTCACTGGGCATCAGCTCATTTGGTACACTTAGACAAACTAATCCACTCTACGTTAGTTATGGAGTCCATTGGGGTTACAGAATCACAGAATTGTAGGGGTTGGAAGGGACCTCCAGAGATCATCGAGTCCAACCCCCTGCCAAAGCAGGTTCCCTACACCAGGCCGCACAGGTAGGCATCCAAGCAGGTCTTGAACATCTTCAGAGAAGGAGACTCCACCACCTCCCTGGGCAGCCTGTTCCAGGGTTCAGGGGGTTGCCTTGAGTTAAGGCTCTTGGCTCTGATCCTCTAAGGATGGGTGGAGATCAGAGGGCCTGGTGTCCTCTGGACAGCTGTACAGGGACAGTGGAGGGGGTCCACAGCAGGACCTGTGAGATGTTAGGGGCCCTGTGTGTGGGGTTTTCCACTCAGAGGACGAGAAGACCAATTTGGGTTTGCTGTTCTCAGCCTGTTCTCTCTTTGGCCACTGAATTGGTAGATGAAGGCTTAACCAGGCTCCCCATGGCAGTGCACAAAGAATAGCTGGCTATCAGTCATGCCTTTAGATAAGTAGTTCGGACAGATTTGGTCTGCACAATTTCTGGAATAGGATCTTGAAAAGAAAGCATGGGTGCAGGGGCACATGTGTGTCAGTGGCTCTTCCCCATCAGTTTACCCCCATATACCTCAACAGATTGTTGCTGAACTGAGAGCTAAGTCATTTGTATTCATGTTCCTGGTGATGCCTAATGCTAAGATATTCATATAATCGCAAAATCATAGAATGGCCTGGGTTGAAAAGCACCATCATAATCATCTAGTTTCAACCCCCCCTGCTATGTCACCAGCACCTAGTGGTCACCAGCCACTAGACCAGGCTGCCCAGAGCCACGTCCAGTCTGGGCTGGAATGCCTCCAGGGATGGGGCATCCATGACCTCTTGGGCAACCTGTTCCAGTGCTTCACCATCCTTTGTGTGAAAATTTTCCTCCTAGTATCTAACCTAAATCTCCCCTGTCTCAGTTGAGATGTGCATATTAGCAGATAATTGCATTGTGCTCCTTATTATTGGATGTTTCCAGTATTTTTGTTTCTTTGCATTGTATAGATGCAGGAGGTAGTAGCGGCTATTAACCTGTCTAGTGGACAAATGGGGGCAGGTGTCCTCTCTCAGCCAATTCATAGCTTTTCTCCCTTCAGCTTGTGCTTTCTGGGAAGGCCTCTGGTGCAGATGGCATGTTTCAAGATTGATTTTGTGGATTTGATTCAGTCAAGCTCAGTTAAGTTTGGATTCTCTGGAGAGCATAGAGGCCACCAGCAGCCTTACTCTGCGCAGGTTCCATATCTGAGCTGGTTGTCTTTTCCACTTGTCACACTGGGAGTTGTTCCAGCATGGACCCGGTGCCTCTCACCTTTTCACTGCTCATCCCACTGTGACCCTTTTTCCTGGATGTTTCCGGTGTTTTGCATTAATACCTTGCATAGATGCTCTCTAGTGTGATTGCAAGTAGGGAGATTTGCAAGAAGCTTTTGTGCCTGTCTTCATAGGAACTCCATATCCTTACGTTTAAAGCATAGAAATCACTGTTGGCTGTTTTATTGGTATTTCTGAGACTTCAGTTGGGGTTTAGTTTTTATGCTTCCAATTATGACTGCTTGATTTTTTTAATCACTGTTTGCTCAAATCTTTGAACAAAGAAAATTCTTTAGAAGTTAATTAATGAACACAGAGATGGCCTTGTTTTAAAAAGTGTAAAAATGTTATTTTTATTCAGACACTTGTCACCTCAGCTGGTAATTGAAAGAGATTAAGTAGGTTAGTTCTATGCCTAATTATGTCTTCAGAAAGTTGGGCTTGGAATGGCACTTGGAGAAGAATAGTTAAACTGTACGTATATGACTATCGAAATTCAACTTATTTCTACTATGCATCTTTTAGAGTGCATTCTATGTATGTGGTATATATTGTAGCACAGGTTTATATGTAAAGTAACCTTGCTGTAAGGAACTGTAATGGTTAGCTGCAGTGAGCACGTTTAATGTCTTTTTTTTTCCAAGAGTTTTGTTTATTTTTTTGCAGGACTACTTTCTCAAATGTAATGGAATAGTACTTGTGTTGTACTAGCAGTAATTTATTCAATAAAATCTCTTATGCCATTTGCAAGGGTAAGTTAGGTAACAGAGTCCAGACTGCCTTCGAATGACAACTGCCCTCCTGATATTCCTATTACATGGTAGAATTTGTAGGCTGAGTTGATACTCTGGGCAAAATTTGAAACTAATCAGCAGAAAGGAAAGTACAGTAGCAGGAATTCTACTGACAAGTTCTGTTTCTCTTTTGATAAATGGTCCTTTGTTCACCTGCAACAATTCTTCTCAGGGGGTGACAACCTTAAACAAAACATGGATACACAGGTTGCAAGATGCAGTTTGGCTAACATTTTGACATACAGGTTGGGAGCACACCATTGAATTATTTCTAATGGATAGCATATGCATTTGCCTACTGAAAAACAAACATTTCATTTCTGACAGTTCCTGCAACAGGCAGCCGATGTTGTTGGTATCTGTATGAATTGTAGGAGGGCACCATGATGGGACATACTGTCTATTGGAGAAAGGTTTCACCTGCAAGAGAAAAGGAGTGTTGCTGAGTAGGGGTGGTATAGGTTGTGCTGCTTGAATACGGCTGTGAGATGCAGTCAAGGCAGGGCACAGCCATGAATTCGGACTTAGCCAGTTGAGTAATGATTAAAACCTATGCAGTTTTGGGTTTGGTTGAAGTTAATCCTACCTCTTTCCTGCTGCTCAAAGTGGGCAGAAAATAAAACCAGCAAGTGTTTTCAAGTGTAACAACAAGAACAACAAAGAATATGTAAAGAGAGAAAAAAACAAGGGACATGAGAAGTTCTGATTGTTTTTTGTTTGTTAGTTTGTTTCTGACACTGAAAATACTAAGTACAATGATATGGTTCCTGCAAATAGGCTTGGCAATAATAATAATACCTTGTAAGACATCATCTGCAGAATAGTTTGAGATCTAGTAATAAAAAATGATAAAGAAGAGCTTGAGTGCTATTTTTTTTATATCTGCAAGTGAGAATGTGAGTACGAAAGCAAAGGTCATATATGTAGGGCATCCCATCCTGTGGTCAGCGTGAGGGGGAGAAAGGGACTGGGATTTTTCAATGGAGCAGTAATCTGCCAGGTGTACAGAAGAAATTACTGAGGTGTATTGTAAATAGTTGCTGAAACTTGCTGGAACAGAAATAATTTCGACATGACAGCGCACTCTTATCTGTCTGTGGTGCCCTGCTCTGAACAGTCTGTATCCTTACTGCATTTCTCAGGTTGCCTAGAGAGGTGCTTGGATGCCCCTTCTCTGCAGACAGCCAAGGTCTGGCTGGCTGGGGCTCTGAGCACCCGGTTGAGATGTAGGTGTCCCTATGCAATGCAGGGGGATTGGACCAAGTGACCTCTAGTGGGCCCTCCAACACATACAATTCTGTGCTTCTATGTTGGGGAAATAAAAAAGTTAGACAGAACTTGGATTTATGTTTCAATTAGTTGTACTTGAAAAAATGTGATGTAAGGTTCTTAAAGACAGAGTCTGAATTATTCTGTGTGCATTTTCTTTCCTAAGTGTCAACAGTTTGTGGGCTGGTTCTGCAAATAGCGAGGCAGAGGGTTTTCACAGATCCACGCCTCCAGAAAAGGGAAACAGGGACCCCAAAATAATTAAAAACAGCAGCAACAATCTGAGGAGAAACAAACTCATTTATCAAATATGGTATTGGAATGCAAGATAACACACTATAACACAATATAATTAGAATTGAAGCTAATGGATCAAAGACAATGAGAGAGAGTGCCCGAAAGGTGGAAAGGCCTCACCGTAACACTGAGGTGAGATGCACAGTCTGTTTGAGCAGGGAGGAGAGCCTGATGAAGAAAGAGAGGTCAGATGACCTACCAAGGCCTCATATCTGTTCCCCCTGAGCAGAAATGATGACAACACAGCAAGCAGTCTTGTGGGGAACATAGTGGTTCTTCTCTTCTGGGACATGTACTCGGAACTGGAGCATTAACACTTCAACTCCCAGTGCACTACATGATGATATGATTGGAGTACCGATAATCAAAAATCATAAAACCATGGCACTGAGATCTTCCAGAAGATATGAGTAACAGAAAGATAGAATATACTTCTTTCTTTAAAATTATGCCGAGATAAGGATCGGTCTGATTACAGACTATAATTGGCTGAGTATAGGTTTGTTAAGAACTAATTGAGCTTTATAAAAATCAAATAGGAACAGTTAATAATGAAAGGATGCCAGAGCATCTTTCAATAGAAGGCATCCAACAATAGATGACTTCTATCTTAAGCTTTTGGTGTTTTATGACTCTCCTAATAGATCCAGAGTAATCAGATGCCAATAGCATGTTTTACACATAGAAGATCATATCAAATTGGAAGAATGGCCTACGGCATGTTAGTACTGTTAACAATTAATGATCTGGATGATAAGATAATGAATAAGCTTAATTAAATCTGAATTCTGATATCATGCTGTTGAAAGAAAGGACTTTTGCTTTAAACTTTTCTACTCGTTTTAGTATGTGTGGGTTGTTGGTTTGTTTTAAGTATATGCTTTTAGTGTGTGCTAATTTTGCATGCCATCATGTGTCCAGTTGATGGATCTGGTGGAGACCAGAACAGTTCACTGCATTGATTAGACCTGCAGAAAAATTCAGTTCTTTATTCAACAGAAGATGGGACATCAGGTAATGGTTTTAAAGGAACCAAACAATTAACTTCCTTTCTCAAATAGCATTCTGAATTGTAGCCGAGAAGTTTTAGGTCACAAAACTTGCTGGGGAAGACTGTGATGTGTGAGGCTGTTGACGCTTTAAGAAAAGCTGAGATTCTAATTGTCACAAATGACACAGGTATACTTGTACCAAAATTTTCTTCGCAGTCTTTCCAAGGCATCACTATGTGTTGTACTTCTGTAGGGTGACAATTTAATAACATAAAGCTCATTCAGTTGATCAGCACAATCCTGAAAATTGAGCTCTTCATTACTCCTCCTTGGATTTAAAACACAAAATATCCTTGCACTTCATACTTTTCCTTTGCCTTTTCATTCTGTTTCCCACCATGGGCTCCTGACTTATTCCTTCCCTCCAAACTACTGTATCTCTTTTTTCTTCTCCTGAAGTTTTTCTTTCCACATGATCCGGTATCACCAACTGCATGCTCTGGTACTCTGCCCTCTGTCCAGGGTAGTAGAATGGATCATGCTTGAATAGGAACAGGAATAGTTGTTCTTTAAAATAGTTTGAAGCAGTACTGTGCTTCTAGTGCATAGATTAGTAAATTCTGTCCTGAAAAAATGCTGGCATTATGTGGCCAATGCTGTGCTCCTCCACTCTGTCTCATTTCTGAGTTTGTGATATTATGATAATAGTGTTTCTCAGTTGACAGTTTGGGCCCTAGAGAGCTTGGAATTGTTTAGAAATGGTTAGCAAATGGCACAAAAGTCCACTTACAAAGTTCTGCTCCTTTTAAAGGCTGCATGATCCAAAAGGCACTTGATCTTTCTGCTACTCAGTGTTTAGGTTTTATGTGCTGTTCCTGCATGTTGTGGATCTGAGAGTCTTGGAGCATTGTCTTTGTGAGGTGGATATGTTAGAAGGCTGTGGAATTGTAATGACTTACTTCTTTAGGCACAGATTAAGAAATAAATATTTCGTACAACCTGCTTTATGTGATGATACCTAGCTAGTTCTTTCGCCATCTAAAATTCTGATAGAGGTTATTCTGGTAACTCTCTCTGAACAAACGTTGACCCTCTGTGAATCTTCTGGTGGATCTTACTGAAGACTAACTTTGTCTTGCAATTGTTGGTGGCTCTTATCTCTGCTTTACTCCCCAAACTTTGTATGAGTTGATTCCTGCAGTCTCTGTGTGATGCTGTAGTTTTCTCAGTTGGACATTTGTAGTTACATTTGTAAGAAGGAGATTAAGTTTTTATCTGTTTGTTTGTTTGTTGTTTGTTTGTTTTCTGGCAGTGAAACAAGTGAACTAGAAGGCAGCTGTTGTGATCATAGAATCATAGAATAGCTTAGATTGAAAGTGGTGAGCTGCAGGCACAAGCTGCCCAGAGGGGTTGTGGGTGCTCCAATCCCTGGAGGTGTTCAAGGCCCAGTTGGATGGGGCTCTGGGCTGTATTAAAAGTGGAGGTTGGTGTCCCTGCGTGCGGCAGAGGGGTTGAAGCTTGATGATCTTTGAGGTCCCTTCCACCCTAATCCATTCTATGATTCTGTGACCTCAAAGATCCTCTAGTTTAAACTCTTCCAGGGCCCGTCCAGCCTAGCCTTGAATATGTCCAAGGATGGGATGCCCACCTCCCTAGGCCAATGTCTTACCCCACCTTACCACTCTCTCAGTGAAAAATTTCCCCAGCACCTAATCTAAATCTCCCGGCATAGTTTGAAACTGTTTCCCCTTGTCCTGTCCCTGTAAGGGACGATGATGAATGGATTTGTGTAATGTTTGCATGCTGTTCAATGTGACAGAATTGTCAGATTGTGTCAGCTGAAGGTCTGCACACATAAGGGAGCTGCCCCAGGTTCTTCAGGTGCCTACTCTGGTAGGACGCTGAATTGCAGATGAAGGAAGTGAGGCAACTGTCTGATGGTACTGGTAATCAAGAGACTACTATGCCTCTGAAGAGAGTGGTGCTGGCTTTCCTTCCTCTGTCGTAAACTGCTACATAGAACTAAGTCAACAAAAGCTATTCTTGTTATCATGATCAATTTTATGCTGTGTTAACTGCCTTAGTAGAGGAACATGGAAGGAGTGGGATTACCTCTTTTGACAGCAGAAAGCTAAAAAGCTGATTCCACAGTTCTCACTTCTTTGTGTGGGGAAGCAGAAACAGAGCAAAGGAAGCTGGAGACAGGCTACTTTGGGGAGCCAGATTAATGGACAAGAAAGACGAGTAGAAAAACTGAATTTCAGAGTGTAGAGCTACTTCTCAACCGGTAGGAAGCTGATTTGCGGGGCAGAAAACATCTGTGAATTGCAGGAAATCTCTGGCTTGCAGAAAAAAGTGAGGTCCTTCACAGAAGTATTTGTTTGACCCATGTCTAAAGTGAAGACTGATGAAGAAATTAAGACAAAAAGTATATCTTTATTTTTCTTGAGGCAACTGCAGGTTGCATAAGCAAAGATTTTCAGTAGCTGAAAATGTAAAGTCCGAATAATTCAAGTTTGTTTCAAGTCAAGACCCATAATGACCATCAACTCCAGCTCCTGGCTCCACAGAGGACCACTCAAAATTCAAGCCCTATTTCTGAGAGCATTGTCCAAACAGTCCTTGAACTCCATCCATGTGCAGCACAGTATCTTATCTGGTCTAAGAGTACATGTAACTTGAAATGCTTAAAAGGTGCTTTGTAAATGGCTTTTATTAAATTTGTTGCTATAAGTGAAGTGAAGCTTAAAACAGTTGATGTCAATGCCACCACATCACTACTGTTGTTAAATCTGGGGGTTGATGTCAGATTTAACTGCTGGCATCTGAATTCAGGTTAGCTCTGGTTTGAATTTTTAATATAGACATAGCATAGCTGTATCCCCTGTGAAAATTGGAATGCTTTGTCATCTTTAATTTTCTTTGCAGCATCCTTATGAGATTGGTCTGTATTGTTATCCTAACTAATAAAATAAAGGAACAGATCCGTGATAGGTTTTATTTACTTATTTGTTCATTGTCCAGGTTAAATGCCAAGCACAAAACTCCAACCAAAATTTTAAATACAAATATCAGTTACTTATGGTTGATGCGTGTAATTTAATTTTCTTATAATAATTTCTTGTCCTATCTGGCAATCTATGCTAAAATGCATGCTCATAGCATTTGTTGTTGTGTTGTTATTGCAGTTCATTTTCATTATAAAAATCTCTGCCAAAAATATCTGCTGGAGAAGCTCTTACTATGCTCTACCCATCAGATAGCTTTTTCTGTAGAGCGGGTAGGTATTGACATGACAGGCAATTGCAAGAAAGAAATAGCAAAGGGTGAGACTGCCAAAGTAGTGATAATTCTTTTAATTTTCCTTTGAAAATGGAGAGAATGTTGCACCAAGTTTTTGATAGTGTAGGGCAGCTGTTGATTGAGATCTGGATTATCACTCACGTTTTATTTCGAGTGCGACTGTTATTTGACATATATGTATCTCTTCCTTCAGTTGCTGGAGAAGTTGGAACAAGGAATGCTTAGGAAGATTATTCAGTCTTGATTTACAGTTGCTGAGTTCCGAATGGCAGTGGCTTCTTTTCTATTTTCTTTTTTTTAGCAGTTTACATTTTGAAAAAGGCAAGTATGACGGTCTCTTCAGAAAGAGCCTCCATTTTCTGAAGTCACTGCTAGAGAATGTCAGATGTTTGTCTAATAAGTTCACTTTATTCACTGTTAGTCGTCCACTTCTGATTCATATTGTGGCTTTTACCACAATTACTGAGAATTCTTTCAGCAAACTTATTCTCAATGTAATTTTAATAATGGTGAGCAAACAGAACATCTTCTGCTGAGGATGTTTAGCTTCAAATTAAGTCTAAGGTATGTCCTTGAGATTCTTTCGTTCTTCACACAAAATAGAAAATAACATTGACCTTAGTGTTGCTGGCTGGTTTGTTCTTTAGCAGTATGCTTACGTGTTTTTATATGTATTTATCCGAAGAACACATTCTATACATTTGTTAAGTATATTACCTGCTTTCAGTAACTACCTTGTTGACTTGGTTGCAGTAGTCTTTTAGCTGCTTGCACTCAGCATCAGAGTATTTTATGTAATACTGCCCTCCTCTCTGCTTTGAGTTTCATTGAACAGTTAGACCAAGCAATCTTCTTGAGAGGATTTTGCAGTCATGATATTTGGAGACAGGCTTGAAAACATTTATTCCAAATGCTCCTTTCTGATGTTTTCTTTGGCCATAAATACCTTTTTCCTCTTTAACTTACTGCTGTTCAGCAGCAAAAGAGATTTCTCTCTACTCCAAATAAAATGGAAATCAAAACTGCTATTGATCCAGCTGAAATGTAATGATTTAATTTCTTAGTACGTCACCTTACTCTGAAGATCAACAGCATGATTCAGCTCTCTTTATGTCTCTGGTAGTTGAAATGTTGAAAATAGCATGAAATTAATCCTTAAGAAGAAATCTTTTGCGTTTCCATGATCTTTCTGCGTTCCAATTTCTTTCCAACTTCAGGTCATAGATTGATAGAAAACAGTAGTTGGCTTATTGGGTTTAAATGTCTGTACATTTGTGCATTTCAAAATTAAACAGTTAGTATTCCTTCCAAACTAAACTGTTCTTGTTTTTTCTTCTCCATTCCCATTTTTCCAATCTTTCTTGCACTTTTCTCCCTCCCTTACCCCAATTTTCCCTCTAAAAATATTCTTAGGAATGACTTGCTGATGGTGTGCCGCCAGCTGAATATGGAGGAGTCTGTTGCTGAGATCATGCACCAGCTGGGAGCAGATGAAAATGGAAAAATTTCCTTCCAGGATTTTAGTCAGTGTCGCATGCAACTGGTGCGAGAAATCAGGAAGGAGGAAGTGGAGCTTTCTGTGAAATCAGATGACTCTTGTAAAAAGAAAAAGTTAAGAGATAGAATAGCTTCCTGGCCAACTAGCAGCAATAACAGTTTAGGTAGGTATGACATCTAAATGTCCTGCTGATGTTGTTTAACAGACAACAAGCTCTGATTTTGTTGCTACTAATTCTTTTTGGCATCAGAATTGTCCCTGAAGAGCTTTCAGAATATGCTTTGGCATAAATTTGTCACATGTTAAGGTGTTGGTACAACTGATGCATCCATGTTGGTTTGGTGTGTATACAAATATGTGTGAAGAAAGTTCTCTTCTAAAAAACCATAATTACTCAAGACAACATCGTTGAAAAGACAGGAGTTGTGGTTATATTTTTATCTTGCAAATGCTATATGTCAGATATGTCCAACCTGCAGCCTGCGGACCACGTGCAGCGCAGCACAACTGCACTGTGGACACCCTCTGCCTCATGCCATCATGGTGTCAGCTCTGCCGTGCCGAGGAGCCTGGCCCTGGACTCACACCCATTGCTCACAACTGCCAAACTGCTTTGGGCGCTCAGCACACTGTGGGTTGGAACCAAGGGTAGGGGACGGTGCAGGGCAGTGCTGACTTTCCTTCTCATGTCTGTCACACACACTCACTCTCATCAAAGCCTGCATGTATTGCGTGCAGCTTGTGCTTGTGCCTCTTGCTGAGTAAATTGCAGTGATTGTCAGTACTAGTATTTCAACCTGACTCATGGCATCTCAGAAGAAAACAGAATCCAGAAAAAGAAAAATTGCGGATGAAGGAAAAAATGGGCAAATTGCTACGTTTTTGTCAAGACAAATAGAATGGCGGTATGCTTGACTTGTAAGAAAAGCATGTCAGTTTTCAAATATTACAGTTTGAAAAGACATTATATTCAGAAACATACTGGCAAATTTGATATATAGCAAGGAGCACTATGTAAGGGCAAAACAGGGAACAAAGAAAATGTCTGTCATCTCAACAAAGTCTTTAAAATAGTTAAAACTCAAATGGACTCTGTTATAAAAGGTAGCTACATGGTAGCTAATTGAATGCAAAAAAAAAAAAAAAAAAAACCAAAAAAAAAACAACCCACCTTTGACTGATGGTGAGTTTATTAAGCAGCGTTTGGAAATTGTGGCAAATATAATTTGTCCTGATACAATTTGTCTGCTAATAGATATTGATGGCACCAGAGATGGTTGGTAAGAAAACGGGACTTAAAAAATTAATAGAAGACAATGCAATTGCCACTGGCAACTCAACATTTGATGAAATGTCACTGCATTATACATCACAAAAATTTATTTGTGAAAGCTTTAAAAATGGGCAATGTCACGCAAATAGTCATCAAAGCTGTGAATTTTTGTAGTCCAAGGGAATGAATCATTGCCAATTCCAGGACTTCCTTAAAAGTATGGATTATGGCGACATCATTTACTTTTCCAAAGGAAGATGGCTAAGTCGGGGCAAAATGCTAAAAAGGTCTTACAATTTGCAAAATGAAATCAAAGGGAAAATTTGTGCCAGAATGTGAAGATGAAAAATGGCTCACAGATTTTACATTTTTGACGGATTTGGCTGCTTGTTTAAATGAGCTAAACATGTGTCTTCAAAGTGAAAATCTACTTACCTGTGTTATGTTTCAAACCATAGCAGTGTTCAAAATGAAACTTAAATTATGGTGAGCTCAAGTTATAGCAAATAATTGTACGCATTTTTATGTTTTGGCTACACGCAGTCCTAAATTAAGTTAGAAATGTGTTCTGTTTTTTTTTTTATTCTCAGATATACTTCACACTTCTTTCTGACCAGTTTGTTTCTCTTTATTCTGGGTCTTCATGTTACTGACCTTTAATTCCTTTTTATTAGTCAGCTTCCAAGAATGTAAAGCTGTATGTGTATGGTTCTTAGTTTTAGTTTGTATTTTGCAGGGTTCACGCTGCACTTTCTTACAGTAACTCTTTTTACACGTGTTTGTGGCTTGTCTCAGATATGACATGTTGCTTGTGTGCTTTGGATCCTTGGTGAATTCCACATATTCTTGCTTTTTAGATTGATTGCACATCATTTCGCTTGTCATCTCATCATCTAACGCTCTCTGGCTTTTCTTTTTGTCTTCCTAATGTAGTAGATGTGTCTCACAGCTCTTCTTATTATTTTTATCTGTCTGATCTCTGTTAATGTTTTCATTGTCATACTTGTTGTAGTTACTTACTCTGTAGTTTCTCTGCTCATTTTCCATCACTGGCTACACTGAATCTTCATAATCCTTGGGCTCAATTGCATTTCCTGACAATAAATCAGTGAATCACACAGAATCACAGAACTGTAAGGGTTGGAAGGGACCTCTGAGGATTACTGACTCCAACCCCCTGCCAACGCAGGCTCCCCACATCAGGTTGCACAGGTAGGTGTCAAGATGGGTCTTAAATATTTCATGAGAAGGAGACTCCACAACCTCCCTGGGCAGCCTGTTCCAGCGCTTCATCACCCTCACTGTGAAGAAGTTCTTTTGCATATTGGTGTGAAACTTCTTATGCTCCAATCTATGGCCATTTCCCCTTGCCTTGTCCCAGCAGACCATTGAAAAGAGGTTGGCCATATCCGTTTGTCTCCCACACTTCAGATATTTGTAAACATTAATGAGTTCCCCTTTCAGTATTCTTTTCTCAAGGCAGAACAGACCCATGTCACCCAGCCTTTCTTCATGGGGGAGATGCTTCAGGCCAGTTACGATCTTTGTGGCCCTCTGCTGGACTCTCTCCAGGAGTTCCCTGTCTTTTTTATACCAGGGCACCCAGAACTGGATAGAGTACTCCAGGTGAGGCCTGACCAGGACACAGTGGAGGGGGGAGATCACTTCCCTTGATCTGCTGACCGCTCTCCTTTTAAAGTAACCCAGGATCCTACTGGCTTTCTTGGCCACCAGGGCACACTGCTGGCTTATCACCAGGCTGTCACACACCAGGTCCCCCAGATCCTTCTTCGCAAAGCTCCTCTCCAGCAGGTCATCCCCACAACCTGTGCTGATACATTCCTTCCCAGGTGCAAGATACACTTGCTTTTGTTAAACCTCATCTGATTTCTAACTGAAATCACCTCCAGCAGCTATATTGGATAGCGTTTCAAAACCAAGGTGACCTCTAATATCTTTTTTTTTAATTAGGAATGGTGTATATTCCTTAGCTCATATATTTAATTACCTTCACCTCCTTTCTTATATTCGTTGTTCTTTTAGTGCTGTTGCTGTTCCATTTTTGTGTTTGCTGTCTACCATTTGGCTGCTAGACATTTCTTGTCAGCTTGGGCTTTAAATCTTTCTTTCTTGGACAGATTGGCTTAATAATTATGTTTTATGGTAATGAAAAGATTGGGCCTAAACTTGACCAGGGGAAGGTCTTGTAGTACAGTCTCAAAATGTATCCCATAAAGAAATCTTGTTAATTGCTATCCTAAACTCATATGACAAACATTCAAATTCGGTAATGCATCCAGTTCAACCTCTTTTTCTTATTGTCTAGCATCTTCTTGTTGTATGAAAGTAATTTAATACATTTTGCAATTGATTAATGAATATTTCTCTTCATATATATGTTTTTAAAGTTAAGTCTTGAATAACTCCAAGTTTCTTGCCTTGCTCTATTCTGTTTTGTGCTTATGAAGCCTGACCTTTAAGACTACAGGGACTTCATGGTAAAGACATCATAATGATTGGAGGACATATGGAGACATTCTCTTACGTAAAGCAAAAAGAGAATGGGAGAAAATAACAACGAGGATTCACAATGCATCACATTTTTAATTCGTTGTAAAAGTAAACCATTGTGGCAGCATTATCCAAGATGTTCTACAGATACGTTTTTAAGTAGGCAAGGAAACACTGCTGTCATGTATCTCTGTGATAACATTACAATGCACTGGGTATGAACGTAATGAGAGCCAAGGAATAATGCAGTCAAGCTTGAATTATGATCTGTATTTACTCCCATGTCCTTCATGTCCTCAAGAGCTCATGCATGTAGTCTTCTAGTAATCAAAGAGTATTATATTGAGCAGCTTACTACTGCTTTCTACACATTGTTTAAAACTGGAAAAATTATAAATGTGGAGATTCAAATATATAAACTTTGCAAGTTTTGTATGTTTGTGCATTTATTCTGACAGGGAACACTTCTGTCATAACCGTTACTTTCAAAGGTAGTTTATAGGACTTTTCCTGAGATTTATTTCTACATAATGTCTTAGAGGTATTTTCCAACCTTAATAATTCTATGATTCTAATACATCAGATTCTGGTATTCCCTGAAAACTTTATTGTGTATCTATATGGGATGCATAAACTACACAGAAACTGCACAGATTCAAAATTAATTTGACTGTCACTGTGCAGCAGGGGTCCTGGTGATCTGAAGCAGACAATACAGTTTCTCTGATAGATACACACCATATTGCAAGTTGGGATGGTACAGAGATTACCAGTCAGGCAGCGTTTTGTGTAGGCTTTTTTTGTAGCTGCTCACAGTCTCTTTACAAAGAATGTGAAAATGTAGGAATATATCTATACAAAGAACATTATCTTTGTAACCTCTAATTATTGCAGTATTAAGTAAATAACTGGAGAAAAAAAGTCCTAAGAAATAATTTCTGATAAATTACTGTTGAACTTCTTTGTCTCACCTATCAGTTATTAGTGTTGATAAGGATATTACAGTACATTTGTCCACAAATGTTTCTTCTCCTGTACAGAAGAAAGGTATCTTGGTAACTATCTTAGTTTTGGTCGAGGTACAGGACTCATCATATTTGTGCTCATCAAACCAAACCTGCATCCATGTCTAAAAAAGAAAATGTAGGATTAGATTTGAAATTTTAACATTTTATTCAAATGCATGAAAAAGGACACTTTTAAATTATTAGAATGTTTTTTGCCACTGCTTGTGTATCAGGGCTGTTAATAATACAGTTATCACACTATTAAAGTCAGCAAGTGCTTTAATTTGCAAATGCTAACCAGTGATTTTTCTGTAGATGAAACTGAAAGTAAACTCTGTTAATTTAATATTCTTCAAACATTATTTAAAAATTATTAAATATGTATAATTTCTGAAAGTGTTGCTGGGCACTTGCAATGATTGTATGCTAACCTGACTTCTTAATATATCACTTCAGTAGGGAATACAAGAAAAATGTCAGCTACTACCAGATCCTTGGGAAATGTTTCAGTTATGGAGACTGAAAAGCCATAATAGTTATATTAAAGCTGTTGAATAGTCTGCCCAGAGATGGCCCATTCAATTGCTAGTCAAAGGAGCCCCTGTAATACACCTGAACTATACCTCTAATGATTTAAGGCAGGAAATGACTTAAACAGCTGTGGCTTTTGTCAGGTTGTTTGATATTAATGGTTTTACATGTATTTTTACCAGTAAAAGCTAGCATTGGAATTGTTTGTATTATTTATTATTGTTCATGTTAGCTAGCTATTTGCAGGTAATTAGCAAATTACTGTTTTTGCTTTTTTTTTTTTTTTTCCTCCATAAGAAAGATGACCTATTTCTAGTACCTCTTTTTTCTGACGGTGAATAAGAAATGACACTGTTCATTAGTAAATTTGTCCTTTAGACAAGTGTGGAATTTCCAGTCCCACTGAGAGCTACATATTCTAGATAAATAGTTATAGATAATGGAGTCTGCAGTCTTTAGCCATTGGTTAGTCATCAGAATTAATTCATAGTCAAATCCCCTGTTCTATTTACTGAAAATTTGATTTCTTTCTTAAGATTTTGGATAGTTTTTATACTTGGTAAAACACGTAATACAGTGGGGGAAAAAATAAAAACCTAAAGGCTGAAGAAATAGATGCTAGCATTACTTGAGGAAGTGAGACTGTAGGTTAAGTCTTGAGATATTCTTCTAAGTTCTTTAAAAAGTACTGCTGTTATATCTTACAGTGAATCTGGCAGTGCGGAATTCCAGAATTGTTAAATTCTGAATTTTTAAATGTTGAGGATACTGGTGTGATTAGATTTTGTGATTAACTGAAAAAATGCAGTGGTAGAAATTGAAAATGTTGTAACTAGTTTTCAGGGACCGGAACTAGTCCTGGAACTCAGGAACAAAAGTAAGGTTTATGGTCTTTGGAAGAGGTGCTAAGCAATTTATGAAGATAACAAATACATAGTGAAGTTGTGCAGGGAGAAAATGAGAAAGGCCAAAGCCCAACTGAACTTAGCCACTAAGGTGAAAGACAACAATAAGTATTTATTTCCTTATTGTTATATAATATCACAGAATCACAGAAACACCAAGGTTGGAAAAGACCCACAGGATCATCCAGTCCAACCATCCACCAATCACCAATAGTTCTCACTAAACCATGTCCCTCAACACAACATCCTATTTGCATTAAAAAGAGCGTGTCCAGCAGGTCGAGGGAGGTGATCCTCCCCCTCTACTCTGCCCTGGTAAGGCCTCATCTGCAGTACTGCGTCCAGTTCTGGGCTCCCCAGTACAAAAAAGACAGGGATCTCTTGGAAAGAGTCCAGCAGAGGGCCACGAAGATGGTGAAGGGCCTGGAGCATCTCTCCTATGAAGAAAGGCTGAGTGAACTGGGTCTGTTCAGCCTTGAGAAAAGAAGACTCAGAGGAGATCTGATCCAGCTCCATAAATATCTAAGGTGTGGGAGGCAGAATGGCAAGGCCGGACTCTTTTCAGTGGTGAGTGGAGACAGGACAAGGGGGAACGGCTGGAAACTGCAGCACAGGAAGTTCTGCACAAATGTGCACAAGAACTTCTTTACAGTGAGGTGACGGAGCACTGGAACAGGCTGCCCAGGGAGGTGGTGGAGTCTCCTTCTCTGGAGATGTTCAAGACCTGCCTGGATGCCTACCTGTGCGACCTGCTGTAGGGAACCTGCTTTGGCAGGGGGTTGGACTCGATGATCTCTGGAGGTCCCTTCCAACCCCTACAATTCTGTGATTCTGTGATTCACTGATCTTAACACTCCTTGAACACCGCCGGGGTCGGTGACTCCACCACCTCCCTGGGCAGCCATTCCAGTGCCTGACCACTCTTTCAGAGAAGTAGTATTTCCTAACATCCAGCCTAAATCTCCCCTGGTGCAACTTGAGGCCACTCCCTCTAGTCCTATCACCAGCTACACGAGACAAGAGGCCGACTGCCAGCTCATTACAGCCTCCCTTCAGGTAGTTACAGAGAGTGATGAGATCTGCTGGAGCCTCCTCTTCTCCGGACTGAACAATCCCAGCTCCTTCAGCCACTCCTCATAAGATTTGTGCTCCAGACCCCTCACCAGTTTCACTGCCCTTCTCTGGACATGCTCCAGGGCCTCGATGTCTTTCTTGCAGTGAGGGGCCCAAAACTGGACACAGCACTTGAGATGCGGCCTCACCAGTGCTGAATACAGCGGACTATCACTGCCCTGTTCCTGCTGGCAGCACTGTTCCTGATGCAAGCCAGGATGCCATTGGCCTTCTTGGCCACCTGGGCACACAGCTGGCTGATGTTCAGCTGTGCATCAATGAAATAATATTTATTTATTGTTGTTATCATATTAATTTACTTAATTTATCTATTATATAAATATATTACCAGTAAGAGGAAGGCTAGGGAGAATCTCCATCCCTTGTTGGATGCAGAGGGGAACACAGTGACGAAAATCAGGATAAGGCTGAGGTACTTAATGCCTTCTTTGCCTCAATCTTTACTAGTTGCTCCCTGGGTACACAACCTGAAAGCTGGATGCTCACAAGTCCATGGGGCCTGATGGGACCCTAGAGTGCTGAGAGAGTTGGCAGATGTGGTCGCCAAGCCATTCTCCATCATCCTTCAATAGTCCTGGCTAACAGGCTGTCCTGGTGGACTGGAGACTGGCAAATGTGACACCTCATCTTCAAAAAGGGCCAGAAATATGATCCTGGTAGCTACAGAGCTATCTGTCTCACCTTGATGCCTGGAAAGGTTATAGAAAAGATAATCTCAGGAGCCATCGTGGGTCAATTAGAGGTCAACCAGGAGATCAGGCCTAGTCAGCATGGGTTCATGAATGGTAGATCCTGTTTGACAAACCTGATTTTGTTCTATGACAAGGTGACTTGCTTAGTGGGTGAAGATAAGGTTGTTGATGTGGACAGCCTGGACTTTGACACTGTCCCCCACAATGTTCTCATAGTGAAGCTGCTTGCCCATGGTTTGGATGGGCATACACTCTGCTGGGTGAAACACTGGCTGGATGGCTGGACAAAAAGGGTTATAATCAATGGAGTTAAATCCAGCTGGAGGCCAATCATGAGTGATGTCCCCCAGGGCTTGGTAATGGGGCCACTTCTATTTAACATCTTTATTAACGATCTAGATGAGGAGATTGAGTGCACCCTCTAAGTTTGTAGACAACACCAAGTTGGGAGAGAGTGTTGATCTGCCTGAGGGGAGCAAGGCACTACAGAGGGACCTGGATAGACTGGATCGATGGGCCAAGGTGAACTGTATGAGTTTCAATAGGACCAAGTGTTGGGTCCTGCATTTTGGTCACAACAACACCAGGCAACCCTATGGGCTTGGGGAGGAGTGGATGGAAATTGCCTTATGGAAAGAGACCTTGGTGTACTGATGGACAATTGGCTTAATACAAGCCAGCAGAGTACCCAGGAGGCCAAGTAGGCACGCTGGTCATGGTGTGGTGAGCAGGACCAGAAATAGGGAAGTAATGTGCCCTTGTACTCAGCACTGGTGAGGCCCCACCTCAAATACTGTGTTCAGTTTTGGGCACCTCAATACAGAAAGGACATTGAGGTGCTGGGGCAGGTCCAAAGAAGGGCAACAAGGCTTGTGTGGGGCTTGGAGAGTATGCCCTATGAGGAGAGATTGAAGGAATTGGGGCTGTTTACTCTGGGGAAAAGGGGGCTGAGAGGAGACCTTACGGCTCTCTTTAAATACCTGAAAGGTGATTGCAGGGAGAGCGGGGTTGGTCTCTTCTCACTGGAGACAGCTGACAGGACAAAGGGAAATGGCCTCAAGTCATGCCAGCGGAGGTTTAGATTGGATATGAAGATAAACTTCATTACAGAAAGAGTCGTTAAGCACTAGAATAGGCTGCCCAGGGGGGTGATGGTTGAGTCACCATCCCTTAAGTGTTTAAAAACCATTTGGATTTGATGCTCAGGGACATGATTTAGTGGTAGGTTGTTAGAGTTAGGGTAGCATGGTTAGGTTTTGATGGGTGATCTTGAAGGTCTTTTCCAACCTGAGCAATTTATGATTCTGTAACACAGGAGTGTCAAATTGTGAGCAAACTGCATCTAAACCTCTGTGTGAGCATTCAGTATGCATTAACAAACATAAATGGAGAACAAACATAAATGAAGAATATTTTACAAGGTTTCAGCTACAAGACCATTCTTGTCTATTCTAAATTTTTTTTGTATACTTAAAGGTATGAAATAATTTTTAATCTTTCAGTCAAATCTTGACTTTGCTTTACATCTCTTCTATTTTCATGCCATACATATTGTTATGTAAAATCATTTATTTCATATTGATGAATATTTTTTGTGATCTCTGTAATGCTGTGAAACTTTCAGATTGTGTATAATTTAAAATGCTGCTTAAGCTTTTTTTGATGTATGTTCACTTTTCTTGTCACTGTCTGGGTTTGTTTTCTTTGAGGCATTCAGAAGGTACTAAATATAAATAAAAATTATCAAAGGTATTTTTCTGGTCTTGATAAGGCCTTTCCATTTTAGAGCAAAACTGGTTTAGTTCAGTTTCCCTCTTCCTTCTAATTTCTTGAAATAGATTTCTCCGATGCCTTATTAATCAGGGTGGAATATAGCTGTGGCTAGTTCGCATAGAGGTTGTTATCTTCCAATCCTAAGGTGAAAGAGGTAATAGAGTGTAACACAATATCTGTAGTCAGTGGTCATCAAGCCAAATACAAGTATAGTGAGAGGAACAAGAACTTGATAGTGATCCAACAGGCCCAACCTGATTCCTCAGAATTTAGTGCACCAATTGAATTAAAGATTAGCAACAACAAAAACAAAAAACAACTGAAAAATAGACTTTAAAGTAAAATAATAATTTTCGAATAGAGAAAGATTGAGTAAGTTAATGACAAGTTTGAATATGAAATGAAATGTAAGTGAAAGAAGAAAATCTGCTCACTGATTGCCTTATTATGCTTTTTGAGGTGATCAGGTTTGTGAAATGAGATGGTAGACTCAGATGGATCTCCAGAAATTGTTTCATATGTGTGCTGAAGTATGAAGAAAGTGTTGAAAGCAAATTATTTGGCATTTGATAACAAAATCATTGGCTTATTGAAATACTTTTTGAGACCGAGGCTGACACATAAACAGAGATTAATTCAGTCTTTATCCACTGAATCACCAGACTCCAGAACTAAATTTCTCCCAGAAATATTGAGTTGTGTTCAGTGCATACATAAATTAAATCTTTATTATCTTAGTTGCTCAGAAGTGTTTAAGTAACTAAATGCCACTGATATCTAACGGAAAATTGTGATCAGATATTTGGTCTTGGCTGTTAAGACTGTACGCAGTGAAGCGTAACTACATGAACTTGAGCCCTTTCACACTTGTAGAATGGTACATGATCACCTATCTTCATTTTTGCCATTTGCAAGCTGAGACACATTAGAGAAGCTGTTTCAGAATAATCTCACAATATTTCACTTTTCCTGATATACTGGATCCTTCAGTGCCATAATATCTTGATACTTCTATGTGAGCAGAAGAGCTCTAGGCCCATCAGCACAGCTTGATTAAGTTATCCTTCACCAAACCAAAAAAACATTGCTGTGGTCTGTTGGACACCTGCTTCTTATTGCCAGATGTGAGACTTCTACACAAAATATTGATTATTGGAAGAGAGAATGCCATTTTTCTTTGAGATCTGCACACTGAAATGATGTCAACACAAGAACATAGGTCTGTGTGACATTATGGAGAGTTTTGCAGATCGTGAGACATCAAACCTAGTGAACCCTGAGTAAGGTGGAATAGAATTTTTAGAACAGATCTTTCAAGTTAGGAGTACAGGCTTAAGCCTGCAAGAAAGATGGGTTAAAATTACAGTCATAGGACTGTAAATATACATATTTGTGTTTGTCATTCCTTAGAGCCTCATCAATCAGTGTATCCAACCGCAGGCAGTGCAGTCTATGAAGGCCTCTGGGGTCTTCAGCAGTGCTAATATTGTTAATTCACTGAATATGAGAGCTCTTTTACTGGCCATTGTCCTTTAAGTAATCAAAATTTACAGTGCACATACTCTGTTAGTGCCATATTTAACTCAGTAGAAAGAAGTGTGATACAACAAGCCGTCAGTTTATGGCCGTCTTCTGTATTCCTATCTTGGAGATAACAGAACTGATTCCCCATCTCCCTCAGGCTCTTGAGGAATCTCTGTTCTTCAGTTATGTTGGTTGCAGGTTTTTTGGTATACTGTATACAGTAGCCACAAGAGGGCAGAGATGTGTAGCACTGTACTTAGTACACACCACGTAATGAATCTGTGTTTTGGGTGTTGAACTATTGGTAATGATGTCTCAGTTCAATTATGTTGGACAGGTTGCAGCATGTTGTCTTAGATAATTTACAGCTGATGCATACTTTCAGTGTAAAAGTAAGCTAATTTTTTATTGTTATCTGTACTGTGATAATGAATCATGTTAATTGTATTAGTAGAAAGTGTAATTCTTTCTTTCATGTTTTGTTCTACTTAAATGCCCAGGGACTAGTGCATTCTCTTTACATTAAGTGAGGAAAATCACCTCTGAGTTTTTGAAGACAGTTTGTCAGATATGACTGCTTTGCAGGGGAGTAAGGATGTTGATCTTAAGATAAATTTTGGTTGCCAGCTTGCTTCCCTTCTGGTTGCTCTTTTGCAGCTTAAAATTTTTGGGTGAGAGCGTGGGAAGGCGCTCTACTAGTTGTTAAATAGTTTATTCTTTCTCCCTAGAATTTTACCAATTAAACAATAAATAAATACTAATTAGTAAGCACTTGTTTGTAATGTTAATTTAAGACAGAAAAATAGCTATAAAATAAACTCTGCTCCCGTGAGACCCTACCTGGAGTACTGCATTACAGGTCCCTGCCTGTAACAAGGGGGTTGGAACTAGATGATCTTGAAGGTCCTTTCCAACTCAAACCATTTGATGATTCTCTTAAGCATTCATTGTCACTAGATATACGATCGTTTTCTTGCATTGATTATTAATGAAATGCTTTGTGATTCGTGCATTTTTGAAACTTGTAAGTAATAGGCAAGCCTAAGATAATAAGAAGGTAATGCTAATGTAACAAGGTCATAAACTGTACAAATAGAGTATTTATATGTTGTGTTGTTATTCTATTAAAAAGAAGTTAAGAATTACAGTTTTCCTCTTGTTCTCTAATGCCGTTCTTAACCATGACAGAATTGCTGACACTTCTTCCTTCTGTGGTCCTTAGCTATTATAAATTTCACTGTTTACTTTTTTTTTTACCCTTCACTTAATAATGCTTTCCAGATGTTTTTGTTTTTTCTTTGGTTCTTGTAATATGGCATATATCTGTGCACTGACTGGTTCTTTTTCCTCTCTCTAGTACTGTCAGTGTGTGTAAGACCGGGCAAAAGAGCTGTTTGCTTGTTTTCTTTCTGGGAAGGCAAGCTGGCTGATTGATGAGTTCTCTATACACAGCCTATATTACAACGATTTTTAATTTCTGCATTTTAGGTGCCTTATCAGGAGCCAGAGAAAGCTGGGAGTATGATTCAGGAGCAAGAGATCTTCAGAGTCCAGACCTTCAGAGTCATTTTACCCTACAGAAGGTATTGGAGAATGGTGGAAGCAATGTGGCTAAACAAGCTGCTCTGCAGAAGCTTCTATCTCAGGCCTCGAATTATAGCAGCTCTGTTGGAGGAAACTACTTGGAACTTGCCAATACTGTAAGTACATTTTTCCTTTCAAGTCCTATAGATTATTTGTTCTTGTAATTCTATACATATAGAAGCGTGTTAATTCAGCCTTTGGACAGTCACGGAAACAATGTCAGGCTGCCGGTGCGTTTCATTTACAAGAAAGCGAATGTGATTTTAGCAAGTGGTGGTGTATAATATTTCCAAAACTCATAGAATTGAGTGAAAAAGGATAGTAGTCATTGAGAAACCATGTTCAAGTTCTTAAGTTACGCAGCTTAACAAAACAAGAGGTATGTGTAAAATCTTCCTACCCGTTTCTGCCAGTGACAGCACTAAACAGGAGCTATTGACAGGAGCTATTGACTTCTTTTCAGGCAGAGGCCTTACAGAGGGATCGTGACAAGTTAGAGGACTGGGCAATCACCAACCACATGCATTTTAACATGGTTGAGTGCTGGATTTTGCAATTGGAGTTGGGCACTTCTGGCTACGTGCTCATACTGGAGGATGAAAGTCTGGAGAGCAGCTCCATGGAAAGGAATCTGAGAGTTCTGGTTGAGGACAAGCTGTATGGAAGCCAGCACCATGCCATGGCAGCCCAAGGGGCCAACTGTATCCTGGGTTGCACCAGACCCAGCTCTGCCACCAGGACGGGAGGTGTTGTCTGCTCTGCACTGTGCAGCTTCACCTCTTCACCACATGTCTCAGTATAAAGAAGGACACGGAACTGTTAGACTGAATCCAAAGGAGGACTGCAAAGATAGAGAAGGGTCTGGAAGGGAAGACGTATGAGGAGACATCTTTGGGTTTTGTAGTTCAGCGCAGAGGAGGCCGAGGGGAGCCCTCATGGCGGCTGCAGCTCCTCACAGGGAGCAGAGGGCAGCACTGAGCTCTGCTCCCCGTGACAGCTGTGACAGCTACAGGGCCTGAGGGAACGGCATGGAGCTGTGCCAGGGGAGGGCAAGGGAGGATGTTAGGGAAAGGTTTTTTGTCAGAGGGCAGCGGGCGCAGCCCTGAGCTGCTTGAGTTCAGGATCTGTTTGCACAACCCTCTCAGACAAAGGGTTTGAATTTTGGGTGGTCCTGTGTGGAGCCATGAGCTGGACTTGATTGATGGTCTTTGTGGGTTCCTCTCAACATAGATTATTCTGTGATTCTCTTAATTCATTTTTTTTATTCTGGACATCAGATTGTTGAGAAACATTATGTAGAAAAATTCTTCCCATGTGTTTTCTTTTAAAACTCTTTGTTGCTCCCTTATGCTTTCTATTTCTATACACAAGAACTATTCTTTGTTATGTAAAGATATGCAAATGTTGTACATGCAAGGCATTGTTCTTGGCTTCTCCATCAATATATTTGGATCAAATTCATATTTTAGTTCTAAGTGAGGCTTGTAATAAAAGACCGTTTTGTACTATGGTCCTGATTTATGCTGCGCAGAATTTTAAGTGGAGAAGTAAAACATGAAAGAGAAAAGGTTTTGTTTTTGAAGTGATTGCTTGCCTTCCATGAAATTCACATAGGGGAATTCTAGCTGCAAGCAAACCTCAGGAGATTGTCCAGTCCAGCTTCCTGCTCAAGAGTTGAAGTCTAATGGAAGCAATTGCTGGCAGCTGAGGAAAATCAACTTCTTTAAGCTACATTACTCAAAAATAAAACAATGAAAAATATTCCGAAAGTATTTTTAAAAGCCTCCTTGTTTTTCGTTTGCTTGTTTTGAATGCAATGCAAAACAGGATCTGAGGTTTCCATATGTAAAGTAAAAATTTGTAGATATTCAAATGTACCTAAGAGACAAAAAAGTTCAAAGAAGTTGCCAATTAATGGAATTATATCCTATGCTTCTCTAGGAAGCATAGGATCAAATCAAATCAAATCAAATCAAATGTATGCTTCTCTAGGAAGCATAGGATCAGTTGTAGTCAATTGTAAACCAGTTAATGAAAACTGGACAGAAACATACGAAATCTGTAAAAAGCAGAAAAAGCACATGATCTATAAAGAGAATAAGATGGAGAATCTGGGCCAGCTAGTAGTATTATATATACATCCTGTTATATTTCTGGAGATGTACACGGTTTTGACTAAGAGAGGATGTCTAGATTTATTTGAGAATCATAATATCCAACCAATCTAAAACTTACTTTAACTGAGGAGTGGACTTTGGAGAAACAGTACGTGTCGTATATCTCTGGTAATGCATTTGATCCTGACTTGAATAACATTGTAATAATCAAATGTAGAAGCATGGTCCAAACTACTAATATGTAAATTTCTGAGTGGTTTTAAAATTGTGAGGCACTGTTTTTTTTTAATGTCTTTCTCAGCCCTATTCTTCCCTGTTCTCTGGTTTGTATGATAACACCACCAAATTAAAATAAAACTATACTTGCTGGTAAAATTAGTACTTCCCCATGCTGAAAACTGCACTTGTGATTGTGCAAGTCTAGGTCTAAGGAAGATAATTAATCAATGCTCAGTTATACATATTTCCATAGCTTTGGTTGATTTGCTTAAAAATATATGATTTTGGAAAAACATGAGCTACTTCTCATTTAATTATTTTAAAAGATGTAAGATACAGTTTAAAAGTTTAAGTGGAATGGTTTAGGACTAATATACCTACATAAAAAGAATGGTTTAAAACTTTTCTTTCTGGAGCACAAACTGTGAGTTGCAGAATACTTTTTGAATCTGGACTTCATTCAGGTTTCAAGATGAGTACATATTAATGTGTTCTCTTCTTATGTTACCCCTGACTGATGTTGGTTCAGAAGTGGTGGGCTTTGGTAACCTGTGTGGAGGAAATGGACCTAGAGGTGTTGGTTGACACTAAGCTGAACATGAGCTAGCAGTGTGCCCAAGTTGCCAAGAATGCCAATGACATCCTGGCTTGTATCAGAAATAGTGTTACCAGCAGGAGCAGAGAGGTGATCTCTCTATTCATCACTGATGAGGCCACACCTCAAGCACTGTGCTCAGTTTTAGGCTTCTCACTACAAGAAAGACATTGAGATCCTGAAGCGTGTTTGGAAAAGGGCAGCAAAGCTGTGATGGGTCTAGATCACAGGTCTTTTGGGGAATGCTTGAGGGAACTGGGATTGTTCGGTCTGAAGAAGAGGAGGCTCAGGGGAGACCTTATCACCCTTCAACTGCCTGAAAGGCGGTTGTGGCAAGGTGGGGTTGGCCTCTTCTTCTGCATAACTAGTGATAGGACAAGAGGGAATGGCCTTAAAGTGTGCCAGGGGAGGTTCAGGTTGGATGTGAGGAAAAATTTCTTCTCCAGAGGAATGGTCAGGCACTGGAACAGGCTGCCTGGGGAAGCTGGTGGTGTCACAGTCCCTGGAGGAGTCAAGAACCTTGTGGATATGGCACTGAGAGACATCTTAGTGAGCATGGTGGGGATGAGTTGGGGGTTGGACCAGATGATTTTAGAGGTCTTTTCCAATATTAATAATTCTATGATTCTGTGATACTGCACTGCTCTGACAGGTAGATACTTTAAAAACAGGAAGCCTCAGAAGAAGTGAAGATCTCCAAATGTAATAGCTTTCTCTTTACTGCCATCTCTAAGTTTTGTTCATGCTTCTGGTTTTGAGAGTTACCTGATGTTTGTTTTTTACAAGGATGTTACACTTCTGCTTTTAAATATTCTTTCTATGGTCTTTGAAACTACAGTACAATCAGATATCTCTCATTTATATGTAGATGAATACAATCTTCGCAGCATCTTCATTTGACCCCTGCTAAGCACCGGTGTCATGAGGTATATGCAAATTTTTGCTGTGGCTTTATTACAGAGAAGAGGGGTGAGAGAAAATTGAGAGAATATTTACTCTGTTTTTCACTATTTCCATTTATTTCATTTATACTATTAATAATGAGAGGCTTGTTTACTACAGTCTCAATTTAGACTTGTAATGGGAGAGACATTGCCTTAGAGATGTGATTTGTTATGGTTACTTCCTTCTGTGTCTCTTTCTCATATTGTTTTACCTACCTTATTTAACACAATGTCAAACCTCTCAGCTCTCTTGTATTCATTTTCAGAAATCACAGATTTTAGCTTTCACATTTTTGTGGGTTTAGTCCAGGGAACTTTTCCATTTGTACAGAAGCTGGACAAACTGCTTTGTACTCTCACTAGGGTTACCTAAAAAATCTCTAATGGATCACTAGTAACTGCTTTTCTGCTGTTTGGAAGTTGTATTTCTTTTTGTACAACTGTTTTATAGAAGAGCAAATATTTTAAAACAGGTGATGTGTGGATACTTCTCCAGGTATTTTAAATGCTCCTATAGTTAGCCAGAGATTTTTTAATCTCCTTCAAAATGATTATGAAGAAGCAGAGTAGAGCCTTTCTGTGTCATCCTGCTGTTATGAACAGTTCTAGGCAGTTGAACATCTCCCCGATATATCCATACAGGCCATACAGACATTCTTTTGAAAGGAATGTTTTTTATATTTCTTTGTAGGTGTTCATGGTTCAGACTTGGTGTTCTGAAAAAAAAATTATGTTTCTTAACATGGATGCTTTCTGATTAGAGACTGTAATATTATTTTTTTTTTTAATTTTTTTCTACGAACATCTTAGCATTTCTCCTGTTTGAAAACTTTTTCTTGTTACTTAAATTAAATCCTTTTGGTTTAAAACTGTGCAGTAAAGCAAGTTAAGAAAGTGGGCAGGCGAGGTAGGAAACCGGCTTGGCTCAGCAAGGACCTGCTGAGAGAACTGAGGGCGAAGAAACGGGTGTACAAGCTCTGGAAACAAGGCTGTGTCACCTGGGAAGAGTACAGGAATGCCGTCCGGACTTGCAGACGTGGGATCAGGGAAGCCAAGGCGCAGGCAGAACTGAACTTGGCAAGGGACGTGAAAAACAATAAGAAAACCTTCTACAGGTACATTGCCCAGAAGAGACAGGCCAAAACGGGCGTACCTACTTTGGTAAATTTAAAAGGAGAACTGGCTTCAACAGATGAAGAGAAAGCTGAGGTGCTGAATGAGTTCTTCACCTCGGTCTTCACTGGTGGCCAGGATTCTAGTCTTTTTCACGTCCCTGAGCCCTGCATCCCCAAACCTCTATGTGGGGACCAAGGAGGTAAATCCCTCCCCACTGTAAGGGCAGAGCAAGTCCGAGAGTGCCTCCTTAGACTGAATGAATACGAGTCTATGGGGCCGGATGGCGTGCATCCCAGGGTCCTGAAGGAGCTGGCTGAGGTGGTTGCCGAGCCGCTCTCCATCATATTTGAGAAGTCGTGGCTGTCAGGTGAGGTCCCGAACGACTGGAGGAAGGGTCATGTCACTCCCATATACAAGAAGGGGAGCAGGGAGGACCCGGGGAACTACAGGCCGGTGAGTCTCACCTCCGTGCCTGGGAAGATCATGGAACAGATCCTCCTGGACAACATGCTCGGTCACATAAAGAATGAGCATGTGATCCGAGACAGCCAGCACGGCTTCACCAAAGGAAGGTCATGCCTAACTAATCTTGTGGCCTTCTATGATGGAGTGACGGCATTGATGGACGAAGGGAAGGCGACCGATGTCATTTACCTGGACCTGAGCAAGGCCTTTGACATGGTCCCCCACCACATCCTCATCTCCAAATTGGAGGGAAGTGGATTTGATGGGTGGACGACCCGATGGATAAGCAATTGGTTGAAAGGCCGCAGACAGAGGGTGGTGGTCAATGGCTCTATGTCCAGGTGGAGGCCGGTAACAAGTGGTGTCCCCCAAGGGTCTGTCTTGGGACCGGTGCTCTTTAACATCTTTATTAATGACATCGATGAGGGAATTGAGTGCACCCTCAGCAAGTTTGCTGACGACACCAAGCTGAGTGGTGCGGTTGATACGGTGGAAGCAAGGGATGCCATTCAGAGGGACCTCGACAGGCTGGAGGGCTGGGCTCGGGTGAACCTGATGAGGTTCAACACGGCAAAGTGCAAGGTTTTGCATTTGGGCCGGAAGAACCCCAGGCACCTGTACAGGCTGGGAGGAGTGGTCCTTGAGAGCAGCTCAGCAGAGAAGGACCTGGGGGTCCTGATGGACGAGAGACTGAATATGAGCCAGCAGTGCGCTCTGGCAGCTCGAAAGGCAAATGGGATCCTGGGCTCCATCAGGAGAGGGGTGGCCAGCAGGGACAGGGAGGTGATTGTCCCTCTCTACTCGGCTCTTGTGAGGCCCCATCTGGAATACTGTGTCCAGGTGTGGAGCCCTCAGTACAAGAAAGACATTGAGATTTTGGAAAGGGTCCAGAGGAGGGCAACTAAGATGATCAGGGGGCTGGAGCACCTCCCCTATGAGGACAGGCTGAGGGAGTTGGGCTTGTTCAGCCTGGAGAAGAGAAGGCTGCGGGGTGACCTCATTGCAGCCTATCAATACCTGAAGGGAACCTACACCCAGGAGGGGAGTAAACTCTTCAAAAGGGCTGATAACAGCAGAACTAGGGGAAATGGTTTTAAGTTGAGGGAGGGAAGATTTAGGTTGGATGTTAGGGGGAAGTTCTTTACTAGGAGAGTGGTTAGGCCCTGGAACGGGCTGCCCAGGGAGGTTGTGGATGCCCCGTCCTTGGACGTGTTTAAGGCCAGGTTGGACGGGGTCCTGGGCAACCTGATCTGAATGTGTATGTTTGGTGGCCCTGCTAGGCAGGGGGGTTGGAACTACATGATCCTTGGGGTCCCTTCCAACCCGGGTGATTCTGTGATTCTGTGATTCTGTGATTCTGTGATTCTGCAGTAGGGCTAAAGACATTCTTTACATACTCCTAAAGCATAGGTGATATTCCTCACTCAACACATTTCTCTATCGTTTTTCACTTTGTTACCAGTATTTATGACTAACATATTAACCTTTCACGTGACCTGTCACCACCTACTAATGATGCACCTGCTCATGCGAGTAGGTTAAATACTACTGCAGTTATCTTTCACAAGAACCTTGATACGTCTTCCAAATGTAGTCATCTATGAGCTTGTTTTTTAATTGCACTTGGATGCAAACTGAAATGTATTTCATGGGTAGCAAAGAATTGAAGTATTTCAAATTATTTCTGTCAGGAGGGTACATGTTGCTGATTTGTTTTTCATTTGTACTGGAATCTGCAAATTTGGATGAGAATCAGTAGTGTGGATAGTTTTGTAACCAGAGAAATAACTGATTTGGTGGTGTCATATCTGCTCAATTGCTAAGAGTTATGCAGTCTTGATTTGTTCCCCATGCTGCTGTCAGGAGGATCAGCATTCCTCTTTTGCAAGAGATCATAGAATAATAGAATCACCAAGGTTGGAAAAGACCGCTAAGATCATCCAGTCCAACTGTCCAGTGACAAAGAAATAAAGTGCTGTTCTCTGAAAATTTCATACAGGACAACATTTCAATATGATATACACGTTTCATATTGGAATTGCAGTGAATTTTAATAATCTGAAGGAATTAAATTAGAAGACATTTAGTTCTCTTTTTGTATTGTCCTTGTACATGATAAAAATAGACTAGATAAACTTGATGCTTTTTTTTCTTTGAGTTGAATGCATGCATACAAATAATACTCATGCATTTCTGTGTGCTGTTTGTTTCCATCACCAAAGTTCAGTGTTGGTAAGATGAATGTATTTGTTGTCACAAATGCCTACATTTACATGAGTGGAACCAACAGGGATGATTTGATTTGCCATGATGATGTGATTTCGCACCTTTATTCTGTCAGATGGAAATAACTGGATTTTTTGTTCAGAAAATCTTTGCACAAAGATTTTAAATTTCAAGAATGTGGCCTAGAGGATATTGATAGATGTTTAAACTGTCCAGTGTTTGAATTGATTAGATCTGGGATCCTTTACTGATTTTTCCTTCCAAAGACACGACAGTTATATAGATACCGCTCATTTAGTTGAAAACATTGAGGAAAGGTTTGGTGGGAGTATGATTAACTTGCAGAGGGGAAGAATAGAGCTGTATTTTTGAGAATAAGTCTGTGTTAGGATGCCTTCGTGACCACTTGCTCTTAGGAGCTTGTGTTGCTGTTTTCCTCTTCAAGGAAAGAGCCACATATTTGCATGTTCTTACTAACGCAGGGAGGGCAAATTTACAGACTTGCCAAAATTGCTTCCTGCAGCATCTCTTTGTTTTGACCGGTGACGAAGCAGGAATGATCCTGCTTCATCTTGAACAGAGCTGTCAGTGCAAGATGGATGTGTCTAGAGTATTGTTCTGAATTGCTCCACCTGCCAAATCTGCATTCATTTCTCATTGTAAAGGGAGCTGATTTTGGAATGCCTCCATAGAGAATAAGAAAGCTAAAGCATCTTTTTGTAACACCTTTGGAATATGTTATTCTTCAGCTAATTCTGCCTGACTTTCCTGTTTGTGTATCTCAGTTGGAGACATTAAAAACTTTGTGGAGAATCTGAATGGATGCTTTGTTCGTGCATCTGTGTGTGATGGGGGATCTTTTCTGTACAGTGGGATTAAGGTGACTAACCTAAGCTTAGTTCTGGCTGTGGACCATCAGTGCCAAATGTAGTTACCATCTCTGCTAGATAAACAACTCAAAAGATTGTGAAGAACAAAGGCATACTGTGAATATTCATAGTAAAGCTATATATGATTGTATTGAAATTACTCTCTTACCACTATCACTACAGATGAGAAGGCAATGTCTTTGTCTTAGGAAAGGACTGTGTTCTGCAAATAGGTACTACTGAGATAACCTCTTTGTCAGACTCAGTAGTTGTTTGCATTGCTAGTTTTTCCTCAGGATAATTGAGCCGCAAGTTAAAACAGCTAGAGCAATTGTTTTGAGAAAGATATTCTTTTTAGTTGACATAGGTTATAAGTGATGATATAGTGATAATACTGCATAAACTACTATTTATTTTTTAAGGGATAGGTGGCTTTTCCTTTTCTACCTGCAAGATTTGTGTCATAATTAAGCAAACATGAAACTGAAGATAATCTTCTGTCTATAAAATGTCATATTTAAGATTATCATTGTGTATTGCATTCATTTCAGATTGTAGTGCAGTTCTGAATATCTACTGGAAAAAGCACTGTTAGCCTATTTCACTCTTTATTTCACTCTGTCAAAAAAAGCCATTTATGGGCTTGTGAAATGCATGTAAAATCTGAATTAGTAAAAACTAAATAGTGATCTACATGTAAATTCAATACTACTGTCAAGTTATTGAGCATTTAAGATGTAATGATTCCTTGCAGTGCCTTAATGTTATGAAACATGCTTAGTACTGTAGGAAGATAATGTTGTGGGGATGCTTGGTATTTTACATATATTCACACAGGACATTTTGTTTGAAATTTAAAGTGCTAAATTTAATCTTTGTCCAGCCTTTTCTCTAGCACTTCAGACCATCTGACACTGCATTGTGTTATTCTCTTACTGGATGTTTTACCTCCCTGTTTGACTGTAAGCCAACCAGCTGATATTTCTAGGGTTGTATCCTATGCATCTAGCAGAAGATGTGCCTATGTAACTAAAAGTTTTTCCTTACTGATATGCTAAGACTATCAACTGGTAACAGGAATCTGCTTCTCTCAATCAGTTTTTTATTTGGCACAGCTCACCAGTGTTCATGTTAAGGGAACAAAAATGTTACTCCTTAAAAGAGCATAGCATTCTCGTCTGCACTCCTCCCCCAGCTGTAAACCTTTGTGTATGCACTGTAATTTTGCTAAGCTTCATTTGAACTAATCTGATGAATCTGTTTTTTCAAACTGACTCTTTAAGTACAGGAAAGATTGTCTGGTTGTTGAAGAAAGCAGAAATACTTCTGCAGGCGAGTGAGAACAGAGGACTTCACAGAGATGTGAGACTCGTGTAAAAGAGAGCCTTTTTTATTTAGTAAGGATCTAGTCTTATAGCAATCCTAATGATGAACCATTTTCTCACTTGCTTAATGCATAGCCATCAGCTTAAATTAAATTGCAATCATTTTTGGTATTGCAATCATCCAGGTATTTCTTTGGGGAATTTTTTTTAAGGAAAGCGTCAAGGAAGTTTGAAGACACACCTGTACCATGGTTAGATTCCACATCCCAACTAATGAACCCATACTGTTTAGTGTCTCATTTCATTTCTAAGTTTTTACAGTTTGGTAACTTGGTAATACTGATGCATCCTTTTCTGGTGAAATCTGCTCCTTTTTGTTCTCTTCTAAGTTTTCCTTGTTTTTAAATTAAGCCTACTAGTTCCTCAGTTTGGGAAGCTCCACTCCTTCAGCTTCCCTACCCTTTCACTTACATACAGAAATTTCAGACATCAAAGCATCAAGTATCCCATTTTCCCAAAGCACATCTATTTGAATAGGAGCATAATGCCCTATCTACCTTTGCATGAGACTACTGTGGACAAAAAGCACCTACATTTCATGTGTTTCAGGGAATTTGTTCAGTGCTGTATGTGCTCTGTTGGATAAACCAGAGCTGAATTAGTTGTTCACACTGATTCTTCCCAAGTTATTTTGTCAGGGGATGTGTTCTGTATTTGCTAGCTAGTTCTATTTGGAGCTAGTGTATAGTACTAAATAGTAGTAAATAAATAATACTAAATAGCCGGAGACAGATCTCTGCCCCTTCTCCCTTTAAACGCACTGATGTTCTGTGTTCTATCTTCAAATGTTACTACAGTTTCTTTTTATCCCCCCAAAATCTATTAGCATAAAAATATAGGTTAATTATTAATTCATCTGAAATCTAGGGAAGCTTGAAGTTGAACAGTATTTTGGTGGCCTGGAAGATGGAGCCCGCTTATCATAAAAGATCTTTGCCTAAGATAACGTGTGCCTTTTGTGCCTTTGCTTCCAAGGTGGATGTCATTTCCGTTCCACAGGGCTTAAAATAAGGCCTGAGAATGCCATTAAAATAAAACCTGATCATGGGAATGTAGATTCAGGCTCTTCAGAAAACCAGATGGTTTTGTTTGATGGACATTTTTAATGTTTGGGAATGTGGAAGCTGTTTATCTTTGATCTCGAGCGAGCGCTGCAATGGAATTTGTTTGCTTGAAGCTCTCATAAGGTGTAATAGGATTATGCAGTATGTTCATAGAATCCTGGCTTCTGTGTCTATCCTTCTAGTAGTGTCCAGCTTCTCCTTTTTGAAGTTAAAATTGAGATCATGGATTATTTCTGTCAAGAATCGTCTATGCTGATATGTAGTTTCTGGAATGTACAGCTGAGCAAAAACAAATTATAAACTTTTTTGAAACTTCCTTTCTATAGCACAGTAACACCATTACCACATTAGATGATAAATGTTATATCCTCCTTCTAACAACTCTGTCCTGAGGTTCCTTTTGTTTTATTTTGTTTTTAATTTGTTTTGTTTGAATCTTTTTAGAATTTCTATCAGCCCAGAGTTATGGGTTTTGGCACAGTGTATGTGAGTTCAAGTAGATCTTTTTGGTGATGCTTTTAATTGGAACTTTTGTGAAACAGATGAACAGTATTCTTCACCAGTATGTAAGGAAGATGAAGTGCATAGAATGATGGGTTTTAACACAGTTCTGGAATTTTTATTGTATGATTGGAACAAGCACATACCGATCAGGTGCTATAAGAAAGGGGAATCTTAATAAGTGTGTTTAAGTAGATGTTTTGAAGGTGTAGGTACTGAATTTCAAAACTTTGAATTTAACTTAATTGCAAGTACTTTGTATACTGTCCTCCTCAACTTCTCTATGCTAAGAAGCTGTTTATGCATCTGTTTTTGTTTGCTGTAGTTAAGAGAGCTGTGGCCCTGGTGCAAGAGCTATTATCTTTTCACTTTTCCCAACATCTTTTTTTCTCCAGTTGTCTGAGATGAAGAGCAATTCATCTTATACATTGAGCTGTCATCACTGCACATGTACATAATATAGAATTAATATTACCTGCTTGGCAACATTAAGCTGAACCTAGCATTAGTCTGCTAAAGCATCATTAACCTCCTGCATTCCAGCATGCCAAAAAGATTACCCTGCAGCTCTAGTCACAGGCAATTTTGTATTAGCAGCTTTTCTGTTTGATCTCTGTTGCCCTGTAGTTGTGGTTGGTAGTGGTGAACTTCTATGAACCCTCATTTACAATAAAGATGAGAGAACTTACTTCTTCTCCCCTTTTATACATATACAAAACACTTATGTTTTGCTTACATAATATATAGTAATTTTGAAAATGTATCTATGCACAGTTGAAAAAGGACTCCAAAGTGCTTTTCCAGTTCAGTGCTTGTTTGGTTATAATGCAGAAATCAACCATTATTCTGTCAACCACGTGAGACAAGGCAGGGTTTGCACAGAAATCTATCAGTGCCATGATTAAATTCATTAAGATGCTTCTGTTCTCTGGAACCGTTTCTGTCACTCTTGGATTTGGGATATTGAGCTGAGGCAGTATAAAACACTGTCATCATTCAAATTCCCTGCTTCTCTTTATGCTCTCTTTTTTTCTAATGAATGTATGGTTGTCAGCTTAGCTGTTTGGGATAATAATATTGGTGCCAGTGCAAAGGAAATTGAATATTTCTTTACACATACTTGCTATCAATTATACTTTCTGCTTTCTGTGAAGATATTTTTCAGTACGATTGCTTCATTTGATACTGCAAAATCATATTGCCTTTTCTCAGCCGGGAGACAGATAATGATGATAGCTGTATCGCTCTGTGTTGGTTAATTCTACTTTTTGTCATGGGAGAAAGCAATCAAAACAAACTACTTGAATTTCAGCAAGAGCAGTATCTGGTCTATGAAGAGCTGATAATGAAATAAGAACCCCACTGATGTACACAAGCAAGATTGTGCCCTAATATAGACATCTTTAATTTCCTACACTAAATTTCCTATTACTTCACCTACTTCGAGGTATAATTTGAGGGAGAAAAAGACATTGAATCTTTCTACTTTATATATTTTTAAAAAGATGCCTATTACTGCCTATTACTTTTTAAATGGATGTTGTTTACCTGATATTTACCTAATAGAAAAGCAGGGTTGCCTTGAATAAACAGAAATCGTCTTGCATTTACAGAATTCATTTGATTGAAAATGTTTTAAGTACAACATTTCAGTGAATCCAAACTCTGTAATATTGATACATATATACATTACACATCACATCATACATTACACATTACATCACACGTTACACACTGGTAAACGTGTGTGTGTATGTGTATATATGTACACACACACGTGTATATATATACACACATTGTCAGAAAGTACTCATCAGTTAATCTGTTAAGCATTCAAAAGGGATAGTGACCCTTCATGTCAAAATGGGATGCCTGGATGAGGGGCTGGAATCCCTCTGTCTTCTTTGTGTCAGTGTGAGCACTTATGCACAGGTCCAGCTCAGGGAATCATTTGTTTAATATGCCAGTGGTATCAGAAGCCTGTGGAGAGAAGACTTATAATTAGAAAAGGTAAATTCAGACTGACCACACATGGATGTCTTAGAGTAAAAGAGAAGTGGGCAGCTAATCAGCTGGGAGACCTGAATGTTTACACAGATGAGAGCATAGGTGGGGAGTGAGGGCGAGAGCCATAAATAAGAGTGTATGAAGGAAAAGATATGGAAATAAGAGAATATCTGATTTCTCATTTTCCCAGTCAGGGATTGGGAAAAATACAGTGGAGATGCAGGAGAGGAGTACTGGCAATTCATTATTACATAGGTGAGAGTTTTTGAAAGAGCTTTAATTCACATCTGATAAACATAAGGAAACACATGTTCTATTAAAGTGGAAATGCAAGTATCTTAAAGGTAGGATTTAGCCATGCACATATCTCCTTCTCTGGAGATGTTCAAGACCTGCCTGGATGCCTGCCTGTGCTACCTGCTGTAGGGAACTTACTTTGGCAAGGGGGTTGGACTCGATGATCTCTGGAGGTCCCTTCCAACCCCTACAATTCTGTGATTCTGTGATTCTGTGATATTATTAAAAATGATCTTAGTACAGTAAGTATGCAGAACTACAGGCTGCTTCTGGGAAGGTCAAATCAAAACAGCTGCCAGGATCTTAGAGGCTAAAAATGAATTCAGTGAAGTTTCCTTATACTTAGTCACAGAACTGCATAATGGCTGATGTTGGCAGAGAGCTCTGGATCCATCTACCCTTGATGCAGCAGGGACACTCAGAGCAAGGTCCCTAGGACCACATCCGAACTGCTTTTGAAGGTCTCCACGGAGGAGACTGCGCATCCTCTCCATGCCAGCGCTTCATCACCTGCACAGCATAGAAGTGCTGCCTGATGATCAGGGTAACCTCCTGTGTTCCATTTGGTGCCCATTGCCTGCCTCATTGCCTGGCATCTGGACAAGTAGAATACGTGACAGAACGGAAGGAATACTAGATGATGAATGGAAGCTAAGCAGAAATAAGATGACATGAACAATGTTCAAAAAGAACATTCAAAGAATGCCCTTGTTTTAAGCAAGGAGTAGATGAACGGCGAGGATAATTAGGTGGTTGCAAGATAAAAGCTGTGTAGAAATTGCTGCCGTCTTTCCCTGTTGTCCTCTCAGACATATCTCAAACATTAATAACAAGCAGACATTTACTCCCTGGTCCTCCTCCTGTTCTGACCTTATGTTTAAGGCTTAGTGGTGTCAGAGAGAATCAAAATGAATGTGATGGCTTTCGATGAAATGACAGAAAATGAGAGTGGCTGGCTGACAAGTTGGTGAGTGGCTGCATGGCATGAAATACTGGAGAACTGAAAAAAGGATCAAATGTAGAGTCCCATGGAGACCGGTTGGGTCAAGGACACGGCTTTTTGAGTGGATTAAGTATTTGGAGAAGGGTGAAGGGGTGAGAGCATCTGATTGAAGTGCTTTTTGGTAATTGCATTATTCTAGATGTTTTAGACTAATCAAGATGATGTGATTGAATGAAAGAAGATAAATTTGCTCGTGTTTTTCAGAGACAGTTCCATTCTTTGGTGTTACTTAGAATCGTTTCAGATGAGTTGGATTTTTTGTTCTCTAACCCTAGATGCATACTCTTCACTGGCATTAAATGGCAACAGTTGGCATCAAGAAGAACCTGTGATCCTTTTAGGCTCCCCCTTTTAGGTAATAGTGCATTAATGCTGTGGAATAAAAAGTTGTCTGGAAGCATTATCTAAGTATTGTATTGGATTTCCCATTTGTCCATTGAAATTTAAATGTTGGCAATGTATATTTTGTGCCAGATTGAGTACAAGAACGTGCTCAAGTTGTGTGTAGTAGGTTTGCAGTATATGAATGTGGAATTCATTTGTGTGGGGCATTGTACAGAGTGCTGCTCTAATTATAAAGATGATGCTGAAACAAACTAACTGCTTAGTGAATTCCACTCAGTGTCATTTTGATTGCAGTGATAGTTAAACAAAACAAAGCAAGGTCTTATTCCACGTGTTCTGGAATTGTGGTTGGCTATTTGTGCATGTTGCATGCAGAGTGAAGTTGCTTGTTAGAGAATGGTATGCACTGTGTACTGAAAAACGTGTTCTAAATGTATTTAACAGATAACTTTTTATGCTATGTCTTTCTGTGTGCAGCTGTCAAGGACGGAAAATTCATATGTGGCAATGGTCACACCTGCAACAGTAACTGTTAAGAAACAGAGATATCTTGTAAGGGCGAGACCTTGTAAAATAACTATGGTGATGCAAAGTTTTCCCATATTCTAAGAGTTGCATCTTGTCCCAAAAGAATACTATTACAGATAATGTCAGTTTTACTCAATGATTATTCAGGCCAAAGGGTAGACTCCTCAGTACATCTCTGGTACATTTAAATGATTGTTAATAAAGGTTTAAAAGAGTAACAGAGTAGAGCGGCCATAGAATTAGATCCACAGTCAGTAAACTGGCGACACTAATGGTTTTTACTGGATAATTCTGAAATTATCTTGGGAAAAATCTGTCAGCGCAAATGCACTTACTTACAAGCAGTATGCATTGTGAGTGCTTTAGAGGTAGAGAAAGCAGTAATTGACCAGAATGCCCTGAGAGTGAGTGGGAGATCAGTATCTCCTTCTTGACAGAACTCTTTTGGAGGACGCCCTTTTCTGTTAGCCTCAGTGACAGCTGATTTCATTCCACTTTTTTTGTTACTCCTTCTCGTTTCTATTATGGGAGCACAAACTGAGGTATCCCTCAGAAAATCTTCCTTTGGGCCAAGAAGTGTACAGCTGTATATTAAGAGGTTCCTGTACCCCTTGCATCCACCTATGTACTTACATATGCACATCCCAATGCAAGTAGATGCTAAAAGCAAAGGCAAACACTGGGTTGAGGGAAAGGGAGCATTGTTATCCTAGTTGAGGAATGAAGTTAGGAGACAGAGAATGAACAGTCAGGAATAGGTAAGGATTAATCTCAGTAGGCACTTCTCATGCTGAATCACAAGGCTCTCTATTCTCTCTGCGGCAGTACAAAATTTGCATTCTTGAGGCCAAAGAGAGAGTGTGCATTGGCTTCAGTGAAGTTCTTAGTACTTGCTACTGCATTAGATCTCTTGTATCTGGAAAAAGTGAAACTGAACAGTAGTGTAATCTATCTAGGAATTTAATCTTGCGGTGTAATGCTTTCACTGAATCAGGAAATAGACTCAGAAATGCTAGATAATTTGAATTTTCACAGGGGAACAAGTTCTACATCTTCTGATGTTTAGAAATATTCTGTATTTAAAAATTTAAAAATTGTGATGTAATTATCTTGGAGAGATGATGCATTTAGCCTTAGCTAACACTGTAATGTAGAAAAACATGGTAAGTTTTTAAGGACTTCAGAACACATTGAAATGGCACTGGCAGTACCCATTAAGTTAAAGAATTATCGATGCTTTCCAACTATGTAGTGTACAATCGTCAGTGCATCTGAGTGTACCACTCAGTGCAGCTTGTAACAATTGCAGTGGGTGTCTTTTGGAATTGAAGTAAAATAATTTATCTTCCGTTTGGTTTAACTACTTCATTAGTTTGCCCATGAGCCAAAACTATTTTTTAATTTTAAACTGAATTGTAAAATCCAAGTTGGATAAGATGATCCATAAAGATCATTGAGTCCAATTCCACCTTCTCCAACTCCTTGTGTATTTAGAATCATAGAATTGATTGGAAAAGACCTTCCAGATCGTCAAGTCCAACTGCAGCCAAACCATACTACCCTAAATCTAACAACCCACCACTAAATTATGTCCCTGAACACCACATCCAGGTGGTTTTTTAAATACATTCAGGGATAGTGACTCAACCACCTCCACGGGGAGCCTATTCCAGTGCTTAATAACCCTTTCTGTAAAGAAGTTTTTTCTCATATCCAACCTAAACCTCCACTGGCACAACTTGAGGCCATTTCCCCTTCTCCTGTCACCTGTCACCAGTGAGAAGAGACCAGCCCTGCTTTCACTGCAGTCACCTTTCAGGTATTTGAAGACTGCAATAAGGTCTCTCCTTAGCCTCCTCTTCCCCAGACTAGACAGCCCCAGTTCCTTTAGTTGCTCCTTGTAGGGCATATTCCCCAAACCGTGCACCAGTTTTGTTGCCTGTCTTTGAACCTGGTGCAGCACCTCAATGTCTTTCGTATATTGACATTCTTTTGGGGGCTGAAGGCCTTGAAAACACTCAGGGCTGCCCTAGACAGGCTCACACTTCTAAGAGGTGGCAACTCAACACACCCTCACCTTTCCTGTGGGTGGTTTACCCTTGGTGACCAACAGTGACACTGTAAGAACAAGGCATCGCAATCCCGCCCTGCAGCCCCCCCTGGGGGTCCCCCTGGCAATGCCTTTACCATGTTTATCAGCATGAGGATGTAGTTCTAGACATGCTTCTTACCCTGGAAGCACACCACTGAGTTATTTATAGCCAGCAATTTCTCACACTCCTCCAGCTGCTTCAGCAAGTTGGAAGGCTTGCCCAGCCCTTGATGTTCTTATTCTTAGATAATTCTGGGGTCATGCCTGCACTGATGAACCTTTGACACAAGTGCCAGAATTGTACAAATATAAACTCACAGGGAATTCCAAGCAGCTGTGAGGGAGTATAGGAGTTAGTAGGGATACTGATGTAAAGTATAGAAAGTTTGTTACCCTCCCACTTGAGAAGACATGGCTTGGAAAAGATGAAATGTTTTAAAATGCACTGTATCAGCTGCAGGAGCTTTTGAACTGAAGCTCTTTTCCTCTTGTATGAGAAATGAGGTAAGACAATATACAGAACCACTATAAAGAACAACATTTTTAATGCACAGGAAATCTGTACACAAAACTACACCGGTTGTACTGCTCCACCCTGCTGACTAGAGAACTCTGCCTGTTCCTGGCCTCGTTGGTGCTGTCTGCCCGTTGTGACACTGATCTCAGGTGGCTGAGATAGCAGCGATCTGCCAGCAGAGAGCAGTGCAGCCCCTTGTCATTACTTGAGGAAAGGAAAATTGAAACATGTCAGGTACAAAGCAGATGAGTAAGGAATACCAAGAAGCACAAAATGTAGAGTTGGAATGGAACATGAAGGTAAAGCTGGAAAGATACTCTCAATGAAGAACATAACGAAAGCTAGAGGTAGTGCTTGATCATGAAAAAAAGACATGAAATCAAAAGTACAGATTACCAAAAGCAAATGAGAGTATACAGAATACAGAAAAAAGAAAAAAGTAGCGTGAAAATAGACCTGGGGAATAAAAGAAAAATGTCTGCAAAGAGACTGTGGCATTGTCCTTGCCCCCCTGAGCCAGTTCCTGGTATTGGGGAAGTATCTGGGGAAGGAGAAGCACCCAGAAAATGATATCACATTTATTCCTGTTTCTCATGGATTTTTTTGGACTCTTCTCAGGACTTGGCACTCTTGTTATAAAATGTAGTAAGATGATCAGGAAAGTTTCAGCTGGAGAGTATGACATTCCCTAATTATAAGTGTAGCATAATCCAGCACTGCAAGGAGTGTAGGGCTGCCACTAGATTCTAGGGGAGACTGGGAGTGGGAAAAGAATTTTTTTTGTTCTTGCAGTGGGCACAATATGTCATCAAATCTATATTGTTAAGATTGCTTCTAGATTTTTTACTGGGTCTGAAAGCAAATGGTTTCTTCTTTATGTAGCATCACCCCAAAGCCTTTGTAAAATGCTTGTGTGTTACGTAAAATCTGCTGCTTTCTAAAGGTGCTATTGGGTTTACTACTACCTTTCAAAATCTTTACAGATCCCCCCCTCAGAACCACCCAACTTTCTTTACTGAATTGCTGGTGGGAACAAGGAAGTAGGAATTCAACTTCATTGTTGTCCAGGTGGCATTTCCTGTTACTTGCTTAGTTTTATAGTTTTGGTATGGCAATTAATATACAAAAAGCTGGAAAGATGGCTGTAATTCTAAAATGAACTCTCTATAGCTCGCTCCCTCCCACTCTCTGCTTAGTACCGCCCCTTCCATGCGCCCTTTAGCCAGCAGCAAGACAGCTGTGTTTGATCATAAACCACTTAAACTCCGGGCTCGCTGGAAAGGGAAACTTCAGCGTGAAGTGCAGCACTGGCTTGTCTCTGAGACAGCAGCTTTCTTTTCTTCTCCTTCCCGAGCACTGAAGACCATAGCAGCTCTGCTTTTATTTTCTCTGTGAACTTGAGCAGAGCTCACCAAATTGTTCTGAGTACATTAAGCAACACTATGAGATGTCCTTAAATGGAGTTGCGGAAAAGAGCAGCATAAAACATACAGCAGAGGTGAAGCACGACTTGCGGATGGACTGAGGCAGCCCTGGGCAAGCAGCTTCTTCCTGGGATTTTCTGAGCCCTCCATGGTATTAGCAAATCACTAGCAGCAGTGGATTGTATGTGAAGTGGAAACTAGTTTTGCTCTTTTAGAAGGTCTTCGATTGTTAATGTTAACAATTAATGTGGAGTAAAAATGGCTGTCTAGAGCAGAATATTCGGCAGAAAAAGATCGGAGAAGAAAGTATTGAATGGGTTAAACAAATCTTTGAAGAAGCATTAAAACCTGCAGAAATCATCAAGCCCCGAGAAGTCTCATCATGAATTCTGGAGTTGCTTTGAAATATGGAAATGACTCTCCTGCAGAGCTGAGTGAGGTAAGCAGTTTCAGTGCCCTTCTTTGTGCTTTAAAAAGAAACACTCCCCTTGTGGGCTTTCACTCTGCAAGCAGTGCAATTAAAAATTAATAGAATATGTAACTTGCTATAACTTGCTGTGCCAGTGAGGAAATGACCTGAACTTTCTTACTGCTTTAGACTGAATAAGTGGTGAAAAGCAAACGATGCAATCATGTCAAGATGCTTTTTCCTGTTACCATGCAGCAGAAATTGCCTTACCTCCCAAGAGCTGTGTTTATGCCCAACGTTCATCTTTACAGTGGGTGAAATGCGGAGATCTCAGCTGATTTTAAGCAGACATTAACTACTTTAGGAGGGAGCTAGGCCAGTGGAAGATGATAAATATTTTTTGGTATGACAACAGCATTGGCAAAGTTGTGTTTGACTATTTATCCAAGCTGTTACGTTAGATGAATGTTACCTTCTGTGTTTAAAAGAAAGCAAACCATGGGAAATTTTCTACTTTTCCCTTGCAAACTGTAGTCAGCTGTTATTTCTTATAGGTACGGGTATGTCTGTTTTTTGTGTAACCCATTTGTCAATATTTTGAATAAGTCAGAAATTAAAGCCATATCAAATGTTATGTAGATACTTAAGAAATATGTTAGAAGTAGTATATCTTGGCAGTTAATGAAAAATCTTAGATGTATCATCTTTATGAGTTTATTTGTATTGAGAACTGCTAATTTGAGTAATGCCATAAAACCCTAAGTAATTTATTGAAGTAATCTTTAAGAAAATTGAATCTTTGGTCCGGTGTAACTGAAATGCTTCTCTTTCTTCTTTGCCCATTTTTTTTTAAATACACCTTATATTGCAATGCATCTTTTTTTTTTTTTTATGTTTTTGTTTTATTAGAAATAATAGGACATACTTGGCAGAATGAAAGCGTTTACAATTTGTGGGATTAATTATGCAGAGATGGGAGACACTGAGATGTAGAATGGAAATTAAATCAGTGACCTAGTGAATGGGGCAGCGGAGTAAATATTTGAGACCTTAGCGAGTGCAGTACTTTGTCATGCAGGATGACTGGCAGGTTTATGACTGGGGAGTGCAGATAAAACAAATTTTATGTACATTCTTCCTCTGACTATAAAAGAATTCAATTTAATTCACTTTATTTTTTGTTAATGATTGTTTAGAGAATATGTATTGGCAACACAGCATAAACTGAATTCATAAACTCAGCATAAAAGCCTGTTATGTTTTTGTAGGAGTTATTTTTTGTAGAAGTCTGCCGCATGGTTCCTGGCTAACTTGTGTTGTTGTCCTGTTGATCTGCTTTCTGTCCCTTCAGCATTTGATTTTCAAAGCTATAGGGCCACACAAAATGCAAAGTCCTGCAGGGACTTGATTTGCCTGGTTATTTGTAGCAAGTGGTATTTACTCATAGCATTTCTACCTTGGAACGTTCTCTATTCAGATTTATTTTACTCATTCACAAAATAAGATTGTTGTTTTAAGAACTATATCTTTTCTTTGCTGTTCAACATGAGAAGTGTGAAAAAGAAGTTGGTGTTCGTGTATCATAGAACATTTTCCTTGTTTATTTTTGTTATTTTGTTCCAACAATCTTACTTTAATATTTGATTTACTTGATTTTATATTTGATTTAATCTATATTCTAGCGCCAAAGATAAGTGAGGAGTAGTCCCCTTTCTGACTGCAAACATATCAGTGAAGCTCTTTTATTCCTAGCTTTCCCCATCTGCGAATCATAATTTCTTTGCTATTGCTTTTCATTTTTGTGATTTGAGCTGCTTGTGTAAGCATGCTTCAGTCTGTGTTACTCAAATGGCCAGGTCAGCCAATCTCAGTATTGGTCTTTGGTAGGACATTGTTTTTGATGAAATGTGGGGAATTTACAGACACAGCATGTTTTTCAGGATAAGTTGTGCAAGTACTCTGAGATGCAGTTAGTTACTTATCTCTAATTTCTCAACTGACTTTTTTCTCTCTGTAAATTGCGTGTTCATGTTAGACTTTTTTCAGCTTTTGATTTATAATGCTTTGGTTGCTCCTGCTGAAGACAGGAGGTCTTGACTAAAGGCTGTACATATTTATATATCCATGTTTCTCACCAGTTTGTCATGCTTTTCCCCTTTTCTTTTGTTTCTGATTATATTTTCTGTGTGTCGATGTTCATTTTTAATCTATGGAAGACTGTGGCATTGTGTTCAGTGGGAAAAGTTGGAACTGGTTCTGTTAGGAAATGATGAAATTAGTGCAGTTTTAGTATGTATTAACCCACACTTTTATCTCTACTGTCAGTTCTTATTTTCATATTGAAAAGGACTGTTACCTATGTCTGCATGGCAAAAAAAATGACAGACCAGGAAAGGCTATGATGCAGATTTTGTTGTAGGTGCCTTGATCTCTTCATGGTGTGAAGCTCTAGGCATGAAACTACTATTATTAAAATAAATAGGAAAACTACAAAGCCCTGGCGGTGCAGTAAATGTGTTGTTGAATGGATGCATTAAATGAAACAGAAAGTGAAATTATTGCAGCTCATTGCATTTATGTTGAGACTTTATCTGCTTGAGATTTAGCTCTCTCTTTGGCAAAATCAATTGACATCTTTATTTTTTAAAGACACAGCTGTAATTGTAGACATTTGTGTGTGGTTAATATTTACTATTTGTAAAGTTTTGTAAACAGATCTTGATAGTCTTAATTGCTTATCCCCTTCCAAAGGTCATGCAGAAATAAATAAAAGGGAAAAACTCTCAGATTTATGTCACAGGTCAGTGAGGTGCTTTGTGATTCACTGCTTTTGGAATCCAAGCTGTTGTTTATTGATCTGTACATTGGTACCCTATTTCTTCTGTTTTTCTTTCCATTCAGACTTCTCTTTCTTTTGCTCAGAGAACAAAATATAGATTAGCCAATATGCTGTTTGTATAGCAGAATCACCTTATAACTGCGTAGGGAGGTAGAAGAAAACAGTGTTCTTGTGTAGCAAGGCTTCCTTGTGGTGGTGGTAGCTGGGTTTTTTTTGTTTGTTTGTTTGTTTTTAAAGTGAAGTATGATACATTAAGAGATGCAAATCTAAAAAAAGCCTTGAAGTCTACAAGTGCAAGATGGCTCTTTCTTGCACTCTATGAGAATGCAGGACAGACTTTGGTAAACAAGTAATAATGTCCAACCAACCTCTGTTTTAATTCTGCTAAGTTAGCAAACTGCAAATTTTTGACAATTTTCACCTGTCAGCATTACTCCTTATTGTTATTTGCAGTTTGCTTCTTAAGGCTTGATTGAGTATGGGTATTATTTGTATGCCATACATAACACCCAAATTAAGTGAATTATAGATTCCTTTTTTGATGTTTTTCTTTTTAGTTGCACAGTAATGTAAACCTCAAGTGTAGTCACAGAGTGCACTCTTAACACCAACATTAAGAGTGTCACGAAACCACGTCCAGGTACAGTGCGCAGCGCACAGTTGCTTCGTGGGTTTGTTTGTTTGTTTAATTAATCAGAATGTATTTGCTTTGTACGTATTCATTCCTCCAGTAGTTTTTCAGAAGGACGTCTTTGTATAGAAGGAGCTGGTTGGTCTAATCTGTATTTTCTTCTTTCAAATCCAAAGAGACCACCTTTTCCTCAGGAAGTCCTTGAATTTCAGTTTGTTACAAGCTGAAACCAGGGTTTATGGAAAGGTATCACTGCATGTCAGTCTTCTTCTTAAAGCCCTCCACAAGCCATCCTGTGCTGAAACAGAATTCTGTTGTCTTATCCAGTACAGCCATTGTGCTGAATGCTGTTAGCAATAAAGCACATGTCTAATCATGGACAGTTCAAAAGCGTAGAATAGGAACATCCAGAGAGTACAATTAGTAAGCTTTGTAATGTCTTTCTCGGTTGCTTACCTAAGGGCTAAATTATATCCTTGGATTAGAGTCAAATTATATTCTTGGACTCAGTTTTCACTAAAGTGAACCTTGTGAATTTGCTGATGGCAAGACTATGCCAAAGAGATTTTCTTGTGGGCTCGGGACTGGTGTTGTACTGCAGTACATTCAGCACTTTAGACACAAATGACACATTTAATGTTATTGCTTTCTTTTATATTTATTATGTAAGTGGATGGTGCATAATTTTAAGAAAGGAAGTAGTGAAATCGAAAGGTACTGCACTGATTTAGGTGTATACTTCAGACTTTGTGCTAATTTGTTTGTGTTTGGAACTCAATTATTTAGGGAATGACCATTGTGGCTTGCAAACTTATGCTGATCTATATGTTCATGAACCCTATTTATTGCTTAGAGCAAACATATTGTCAATTTCTCTTGGGAAAAGGAGTAGTTTATTTGTCTACTTAACAATAGGATATTTAAAAGTTTTAAGAGGGGAAGAGGAGATAGGATCCGAAGTTTGTGTTTGCGTGGGGAGCAAAATAATGAGATCATAAGGTGAATTTCATCAAAGTCTTCTGAGTTATACAAGATGTGCAGAAGTATAGAGCCAAATTTGAAAGGCTTAAATTCCGAGCCTTTCATAATTTGACTGTAGGACAAAATGCTGCTTTTTCTTTTTTTTCTTTCTTTGAGATTTACATTGCACTGCTGCTGCTATAGTTAGAAATGACACTTTAAGGAGAAAATCATGTAGAAAGAGAACTACAGAAAGAGAAGGGGCTGCATGGCTTGAAGTCACGTACATGAGCCAGTGGGTCAGTCTGAGGTCAGGTGGGGTCAGGTGCACAACTCTGGACTGAGACCCCCTGGCAAGGGAAACATTCAGCAGCAACAGTCCCCACATTGAGGGACTTTCTAATGTATTTCTCTGCTTTTTCAGACAAGCATAGTAGGAAATAGACTGATGGAGTAGGGAATGGGTTTTGTTTGCATTTAAGACTGGGATTAGATCTGTAATGCTTGTGTTGTCTTCCTGGGTTTGACACTCTTACTAAGACAGATAGTGAGCAAATGTCGCCCTAATACTGCATGTGCTTCCTGAATGGTCTGTAGCTGTCTTACAAGCATGCCAGTACACTCTTGTGAACACACGAACACCATCTCCCACTGGAAGCCTCTCTCTGCTGCCAGACATGGCCTTCAATGCGAAAGGCATGTGGAACTCGTTTTGAAAAAGAGAATATAAAACATCTTTCCACCGGTGAGGGTGTGTGGTTTCCCCAAGCATATAGTTGAGTTGTGATAAATTGTTCGTGTCAATCCCTTAAAATATAACGCTCTTACAACTGATAGAATATGACTGTCAAATACTAATTATGGCATTCTTAAATTACTTGAGCTTTGACAAAGCTCCATTGTTTTTTCATTTGTAACAGGAGTTAAACTGAACACATGAATGGTGTTTGTGACCAGGTGGCCAACAACTAGCACTACATGTTAAGTTTTACAAGAGGGAACGCAGCAACCAGTATGCGCAGATCAAAGTAATGCTGATGCAACTGTTTAATTTAAAGAGAATAGTTTAACGGGAAACTTAATTAATCATGCTCCTGGATAGTGACTATCAAGTCTGAATGAAACTCTTGGATTGGATGCACTTATGTTCAGATTCACTAATCTACTATGGATTATTCATCTCTCTTTGAAAAATCTGATTGATTTCTACAGCTTATTTGAAGCTTGTGGCAAATTACAGAGGTAAAAGCATCCCGTAAAAGGGGAAAGACATCTTTTCCAGAATCATTTGGACATCCACAGTTCATTAATAGAGAAACCTGCTGATAAACAACTCACCGATAGATTTGACGCTGATATATTTATGATGGGTTAGGACATGAACTTGATTCCATAGTCTAACCGAGTGAACTATTTCTGGCATGACCAACATATGTAATTTGTGTGACAGATGCATCACATTTCCAGTGAAAAAACATAGAGACTTCAAAGAATGTTTATTTTCAGGATTTGGGTGAGCTGCTTATCATACAAACTAAGTATTTTCAAGGCTTGGATCCTGTTGAATTGAAGGACTGTAAAAAGATTACTCAAAATGCTCAGATACTGTCGGCACAAATAATGCTCTTCTGCAGCATCCTAATGAAAATAAAAAGAAAAAAAAAAGAAGAAGAAAAAAAAAGAAATACAGAGATCATGTAACTAATCTGCCTGATATTTCAACATGTCTTGATCCTAGGAAAACATGTTTGAGAAATGATTCATGGGCTAAGAAATTAATAAAGACAAATGTAAGCTGTGAATGTAGCATTAATAATATGTTGAGTCTTCTAAATGCTTTTAGAGTCTTTGTGTTTTTCTTGTTACATCAAAAAAATAGAGATTTTTGGAGATAGAAGGCAAGTCAGCCTTCACCTTCTCTCCTTCCAACCTGTGTTGGAAAAGAAAAACGCGTTTCTGTTTGTGATCAGTCTTGGACAAAGGACTTGGGCATGTGTGCTCTCCATTGGTAGAGTTTCATAAGTTTTTTGGGGTTCTTTAACCCTGCAGTCTATGGATCAGTGTTCTATAAAGGAATACCTAAATGGAACCACCTGAAAAAGAATCCATAGATCGCAGAGTTGGTTCCAAAAGCAAAAGTGTCTCTGCTGTATGTATGTGTGAAGAGAGGGCACAGGGTGAGGCTTTGTAATGAAATTGGATGGCTGTGGTAGAGTATAATGAAATATTTTGATCTGGAGCCCCAAGTAGTTTGATTGCAGACTGAAAAGAAAATGTGTTGTTGCCATTCTTTTTTCCCCCACATCTTCAAGTTTTATAGTCTTTCCTACTTTGTATAGTATTTAAAGTTGCAGATTTTGCTCCTGCATCCTAGATTATGTGGAAAAGCCTGCTGGAGCTCCTTGGTTACACTTAATAAAAATATATCAGTCAGTGTACTTTGCAGGGAAATGTGATGATAGCTGGATTTGGGAATTTCAGTGACAGAACAACAGAGGCTTGATGTGGAGAATAGAATCTCATGCTGCTAAAGGGAGTGCTTTGACACTGGTGGCAGTCTGCATTATTCCCACATCAAGATTTGCCATATAAATGAATCTTCTGTGTGAAGAACGTATGTTTTCAAAAGATTTAGATTTTTACCGTGTCTAATGAACAGAGACATTTCTCTAGAAATGGTCTTGTGTATTCTAACTTAGTTGTTGCAATCATACATGTAAATTTTTAACTGAAATTAAGATTAATTGACATAATTTGGTAGAACTGAGTAGATTTTTAAAACAAAGCACAATTAACAATGACTTGAGTTACTTACAGATCTCAAGATACTTTAAAGTGAGATGTTAACAAAGAGTTGTCAAAATTCTGAATCTGCTTTAGGGATGACATTTGTGAGTGGGAAGCAACCAGAGTAACAGGTAAAGCATTAAGTCATCCACAGTTTAATCTACATTTCATGTTCTGAAATCTTCTTTGGAGTGCTGCATGCTTCTGATTGATGCTTTGATATGCACATTGAAGAGCAAGCTGATATTATACTAAGTATTTGAAAACAATATATATGTAAATACTTAGATTTAGGAGGTGAACCTAAAAGCAGAAATGCTCGTGGCATTTAAATTTGTGTTTGTTCAGATGTTTCTTCAGAACCCAAATGTCTGTGTTAGAATTAGTACTTCTAAATGCAGGTACAAATGTGATTAATATACAGTCACTAAAAAATTACTGACATTATTTAATATGTTAAGAACATTTTAAAGTTTGTATTACTGCTTCTTTGTGCTTTTCTTGCTCATTTACTCTGACATAAATGCAAAGCTCTTGTCAAGAGCATTGAGTTATTAATGGCCAGTAACAAGAAAAACTTTTTGTTGTTGTTATTTAAGTATAGAACACTGAACAAAATGAAGTCAGAATAGACTGCCCCTGTTAAAATGATAAGTTTTTCTTTGTGTGTTAAATATTTATAGTAAATAGAAAAAACATTTTCATCCCTATCCTTTTCAGGTGACTTCTCTTTCCATTGTAACAGGTCCCCACTCTAACCTTCTGGCAAAGATGTCTTGCTGCCCAAGGAGTGCTCCTAGCGACTTGCACTCCCCAGTCCTTCTATGCCATCTCCTTACTCCAAGAGCTGGTTTCTCCTTCCAGACTCCCACAAGACAGACTTTATTCCTCCCTTGGGCTTTTTCTTGATTTTCAAGTGCAGCTCTTGTCTTTTACAAGTTTTCATCAGAAAACATGATCCTGAGAGATTAGAAAGTCTTGATGGGCAAAGTTAGCCTTACCCTCATAAATGAAGCCCTTCTAAGAATTGTTATTGCAATGGGATGATAGTTGATATTTTTAGATGGAACTGATACCGTTACTTACTGCCACTGAAGATTACTTCATAATGTAAATTTCTGTTGAATCTTCACAGGGGTCTGTCCTGTGGAGACAGGACAAGGGGAAACGGCCTTAAACTGGAGAACAGGAAGTTCTGCACCAATATGCGAAGGAACTTCTTCACTGTGAGGTTGACAGAGCAGTGGAACAGGCTGCCCAGGGAGGTTGTGGAGTCTCCTCTGGAGATATTCAAGACCCACCTGGATGCCTACCTGCAGGGAGCCTGCTTTGGTAGGGGGGTTGGATTCGATGATCTCTGGAGGTCCTTTCCGACCCCTATGATTCTGTGATACTGTAATTCTGCGACTGTAGGGAACACTGAAACATTCTTATTTTCTCAGTGGTTAAATGGTCTATTTTTAAAACACCGTCTCACTTGAGTAAATGGCCATAAGCCTGATGCAAACGTATTGTAATGTATTCTAGTGGAGTGCTGGTAAAATCAGTATCCATGGGAGCATTTCAGAAGTTCTGTGAAGGTTAGTGATGGTAATTTATGAAATAGTAACACAGCCAGTATTTTAAAGACGTATCATTATTATGGTTCAAAACCTAGCATCTGAAACTTGAAAGTACTTCATGTACAGCCTTAATGCAAACATAATATAAATCCTTTGCACTCATTATTATTAAATTAATTAAATTTATTAAGACTAATTAAATTAATTAAAACTGATTATTAGTATTAAAGTGAATAGTACAACTTCATGATGCTTCTCTTCTGCACAGGTGAGAAGCCTGCATGTATTTCCCATGCCTACCCATATTCAATTCTAGTCTTTCTTTTTTCCATTTTTTTTCCAGACCACTTTGCCTCCAATTATTTGTTCCATACGCAATATGCAGTCTCATCCATACCTTTTTCAGCCAACTTCTCTCTCCATCCTCACAAGTCTCCAATCTTACCTTCTGGCAAAGATGTTTTGGAACATATCCAGCTTGCTGCCCAAGAATTACTTCTAGGGACCTGCACACCCCAATCCTTCCATGCCATTTCCTTATTCCAAGACTTAGTTTCTCCTTCCAGCCCACCTTCCTGCCTTCTTTGTACTTGCCAGAGTTTACTTCTCTCTTCAATCTTCTCTTGATTTCCAAGTCCAGTTCTTTTCCTTTAGAGCTCCTAATCATAAAACATGATTTTCAGGGACTAGAAAGTTGGGACAGACAAAATAAAGAAATGCCGTAACAATCAGTTATGTAGTCATAACAGCACCTCTAGTTTTGGTGCCAGCACAGCTTTCTGAGGCTTGTCCAAAAGACTAAATTATTTGTGCAATGTTGGAATAACAGTTGTTAACACTGAACTGTGATATGCAGTTTTGATGACATAAGATCGTTACTATACATTGTGATAAAGCCAAAAATTGCATTGGCAGCTTAATGTCCTTCTGAACCACGTTTCCAGATGTTTGGATGAAGCTGTGTTCCCACAAAACCGAATATGGGTGACAATTTTTCTAAGTCTATCATTTGCAGGCTGCAAGCCCAGGGATATCATTTGTTTGCAAAGACCTTACATTAACTGATCTTTGTCTACTCTAGAACTGTTTTCACTTGATTTCATGTGGTATCCTTCAAAGGGCTGAGTGTACCTAGTTTGCTAATCTTTGGCACCTTGCATCCTGTCTAAATTCTTATTCTTAGCCAAAGTATTAGGTAGCCAAATCTAGCTTTTTTTTCACTGTAGCTAGTGCCAGTACTCGTGTCCTTCAAGTAGCACATCAGTTCCGTCATCTGTCCTTGAACTGCCTTAGATTGTGAGCTTGAGATCTGTTTTCAGTCAAGTGACCAGGTAACCATTTATGAATGGTGCTCTGAAGACTGTCCTTTGCTGCTGCTAATCTGAATGAAATCTGCCCCTTTATCTCTTTTCCACCTTTGCATGCATAACGTATTAAAGCATACATTTTGCTGGTTATGGATGTTGCTGTTGTTTGATTTACAAATTTACTTTGTTATTTTTATTTAAATTCATGATGGCCTACTTGTTCATCAGTTGTCTCTACTCTTTACATGTGGCAGTCTGATTACTGTAGGAACAAATGAGTCTTGTGGGATGCGGGGTATGCCAGAAACAAATATTCTGTCAGGTATACCTAACAGAAGGACTGGCCCATGCTGAACAAGTATACTGTTGTTTTCAATATGAGCAGTAAAGAAATTAAATCTTTGAAGGTAAATTTATCTCTGCTGGTAGCATGATATGTCATTTAAATGCTGTAAATGATACCAGTGTGACAGCAATATTGAGGTAACTGCTATATGTAAAGGAATAAATTTGACACACTTTTTCCTTTCAAAATGAATGACTTTTTTTCTACCTTATGAGAATCTAGTATAAAGAATGGATTGGATCACTTTTTCTCCTCCACTGATAAGTATCTTCCCTGTAGTGGAAAGCAGAAAAAATCCTGTTGACTCCTAACAGCCAAGCATCATTTGGCATAGAGATCTGCATAAATGTACTTACTCTATGATACATCTCTGCAAAACACAACTTTTTTTCATGCTTTTAAAAAACAGATTCTTTCTCATCGCTGCAGGACTGAATATCTATGAATACCCATAATTATCTTTCTTCATCAAAATCAACGCAGTTGAATTTCAATGCCTACCCCTTCTGAAACCAAAATAAATATACTAATTGCTTTCCATGATGGAGGTTTTTTTCTTTCCTGTGAAAATTTCTTTAACTTCCTCTTGATCCATATTGTGTATATAATGTTAAATCTCTTTTCACGTGTCATTTAAACATTTAAAAACCTAATAATTTATTCCAGTTAGGTATAGGTGGTTCAGTTTCCATCACAGAATGACAAGATGATTGATGTTGGAAGGAATGTCTAGAGATGATCTGGTCTAATGACCCTGTTTAAGCACGGCCACTCAGAGCAGGTTGTCCAGAACAAGATGGCTTTGGAATATTTCCAAAAATGACAACTCTACAGTCTGTCCAGACAGCCCATTCAGTGCTTAGCCCCTTTCACAGTGAAAAAATGTGTCTTTATGTTCAGAGGGAACCTCTTTTATCTCCGTTTGTGCCCACTGAGTGTTGTCCTGTCACATGCCTTTGTAGGCACCATTGAATAACTCCCGCCTTCTGTGAACCCTCTCTTCAAATATCTGTGTATGGTGATGAGATCCTCCTGAGCCTTCTCTTCCTCAGGCTGAGCAGCCCCAACTCTCTCAGTTCTTATTGGATAAGTGCTCCAGTGATTTCATCATCTTGGTGGTCCTTTGTTGGAAAGTGACACCCAGGTCCCTTTCTGTCAAGCTGCTTTCCAGCTGGTCCCCAGTGTGTCCTGGTCTCCAGGGATTGTACACCCCCGAAGTAGGACTTTGCACTTCTTGTTGAACTTCATGAAGTTCTTATAGACCCAGCCTGACAAAATCCTTGCAGATGATAACACAACATTCTAGTGTTTATCTTCCACTACTCCCAGTTTTTTGTCGTCTGCAAATTTTCTGAGGGTACAGTCTACCCCATCATTCAGATCATTAATGAAGATGCTGGACAGGATCAAAGTCAGTGGTGACCACTGGGGTATATGACTAGATACAGGCCTCCAACTAGACCTTGTGCCTAGTGATTACCACTTTCTAGGCCCAGCCATCTCTCCATCTGCTTATCTAAGCCATGCCTCAACAAATTTTCTGTAACCATTATAAAGCCCTAAGTCCAGTAGACAGTAGACACTGATCTCTCATATGCCAAGCCAGCCACTTTGTTGCAGATGTTTCTCAAGTTTGCCAAGAATTATTTCCCCTCAGTAAATCCATGCTGATTACTCCTGATTATTTTCTTGTCCTTTGTTAGCATTAAAATGGTTTCCAGGTTTAGCTGCTTCCCAAGTCTTGAGATGAGACCACCCAGGTCCTCCTTCTTGCCCTTTTAGTTCTAAGAAAGGAATTTGGTCTCAGGTTCTTCTCTCATGTGCATGATCATTCAGAGATTATCAGTAGTAGGCTCACAGTGTCATTTGCCATCCTAGAATAAATAAAAGACCAAACGTCCAATGTTTAGTGGATGTTATTTAGGCCAGAGAGTTCTTTCCTTTGTATAGAACAGGTTAATAGCACAATGGTAGAGAGTAAGCTTTGTATTAAATTTGAAATGTCAGTAATATATGGTGGCACTGCAGTGATACTTTATACTTCTTAGTGCATTTCATTTGAGGAGCTGAAATAAGCTGTACACCATTATTGATGCAATTCTGTCATAGTGCATGAGAACCTACATTTCAGTTTGTTAATAACGTTATGTTACGTGCTTTATCGGAAATCTTATTAGTCAAACTGATAACTCAATTCCAGTTGCCTGGCTTGCTCTTGCAGAGAGGAGGGTGTCTTACTGGGGCATGGTTATGAAATTACACTTTTAAGACCATTTTACAGAAAGGGAATTTAGAGGATTTTAATGGTAGGGAGGGCTGGGTCAGTTTTTCCTTTTAACAAATGACACTGTTGCAAACTTTAAGTGGATTTGATGGCAGTGCTTGAGGAGACCTTGCAGCTTACTAATTTTGAGAGAATGGCTGAAAAAACAAGATGACCTTGACACAAAGGATTTTTAGAATGTGGTGCCTCCTATTTACATACAGATGAGTTGTTAGCACAACCACTGGCACTCAGTTTTGTGGGTGTTTTTTTTTTTTTTTTTTTTTTTTTTTCCTGCAGAACAGTGGTTGTATTTAGAGCCTAGAGGCTCAAGCATAAGATGTTCATTGAATTTTATGGTTTACCTTTGTGTAGGCTATTCTGGTTCTCAGCTGTCTGTATCTGCAGCTTGTTCTCCTGTATCTTTCTTATAGCTTTACTAAGTGCTATGTCTACTCATAGCTTTCATTAGCCCTTTCTTTTGGCCTTCTCGCAGTTGATAATTTATTGTTGCTGCCCTTTAGCCTTATCCTTTTATACATACCCAGCTCCCTCTTCACCGTCTGTCCTTTTATTTATGTTTTGTTCCACAGTACTTTACAGAGTTCATACTAATGGCCCTCATTAACGTATAAGGGAATTCTACCTCTTGCAGTGTTGACTGCATGAGGCTTTGATAAGGCGGCTGGTTCTGTTGGGGCAATGGCACGTACCTGCCATGTGATTCATTAGCACGGAATTTTATAAAATTAATGGTCACAATCAAACCAGTGTAAGCCAGGCGTGAGTGTCTTCAGTAGGGCTATCTGTGGTGTTGGTACGTCTGTGTCCTCTCTGCTGGTGACAGCTCCTAGTGCCATGTGATACAAAATCAGAATTGGTAACATTCGGTTCAAGAAATGCATAGATGTGGCAGTGAGGAACATTTAGTGGGCATGGATGGTTGGACTAGATGATCTTAGATGTCTTCCAACCTTCACAATTCTTTGATTCTATGAAACCACTCCAGGACTTCTTGAGGTTTATGTAGTACTTCAGATGATTAAAGTAAGATCTCTGGAGAACTTACATATGAGAGTTACTGGAAGTGGTAATTACGTGAAGGTTTGCGTATTTTTGGTGTGGAGTATTCTGAAAATTTGATCTTCTTTAGCAGATTTTGACATGAGGACTGATTTTCCTGGAGAACTGACAAGTGCTGATAGCCGAGTTGAGTTTTGCTGAAATTCCAGTATGTCAGAATAATATTTCTAAATAGCTGTTTATTGAGCTTTTATGGTAGTTCACTCTTTGTCTACCACATGTGATTACAGATTATATGACAATATCTTTTCCTTTTAATTATGAGCTCTCCAATAGTCTCCTGAAATATCTTCATCTTCAGTAGCTTTCTCCTGTTGAAGCACTTGAAAGCTATCTGAATGAATTTCTGGTCACTCTGAGCTGGATTTCCAGTAGATGTCTTATGTCTGCTAGATTCTTGTCCTCAGTTTTACTGCTGTTTCTTTTCTTTGCTCATGGGCATAGTATGAAGGCTTAAAGGGAAAAATGAAATATTTCAAACAATGAAGAACAGTAAAGAAAACTTAACTTTGCCTGTTTTATTGTTATTCTATAAAATATCCTGTTTCTTTAGAAGAGAATAAATGGTTTTAAATTTAACTTCATTCCATTTAGTCCAGTATTCTACTAGCTTCTCTTTGGCATTTTAATGGAAATTACAAAAAACAGCTGACCTAGATAAACTGAGACCTTTGTGACCACAGTAAAGTCATTGACATTTTGGCACTGCTACTCTCATTAGTGGCACTAATCCAAGTGTTGTGCTTTTAGCACTGCTGTATTTCATGCATAAAATTTTATACAAAAAAAGATGAACTTGCAACCTCCTAATTAGAGAATCTAATAAGCAGTACACAATTTATGGTTGTGTGCCAAGTCCATTGATTATCATTATGAAGTCACTGCAATACAACAATGAAATTTGTCAATATAAATCACTGTCTTCCTCATTTAATGAAAATTTTTAAAAGATGCAGGAAAACATTGTTTCATCTTGTGATAAGATAAAATGAACACTGAAATAAAAAGAGAATGCAAAGGACTGAGAGTACAGTTCTTTAAGAGACCTGGCTTCAATAAATGTTTTTTTCGTGCGTGGCGTTATGTTAAAATTTTACTTCATAATATGACAAACATAAAAATATTACTCTTATTTTTGTTCATTTCCTTGGTTACTCTTTTTTTGTCAGAGTACTTAAAAAAAATGAAGTGTCATAAAGAACATCTGAAATCTTCAGTTTCTATAGTATTGCTGAGACAGCTGCTTTGGCTTTCAGGAGGCAGACTCGTTCTGTCCAAGGCTGGGTCATATGAAAAAACTAATTTGTTGATGTTACACAATTGTCACAGTTACAAATGTGGCTCCCAAAAAATGTTTACTGGCTTCGTAGTAGACTAACAAAGATCACATGATTTTTTTGTCATTTGGCTAGATAGGGATTTACAATCCTTTCTCTGCAAAACTTGTCTTTTCTTCTTTATTGTTTTATTTGCATTCTTAAGCTTTTTCCACTTTGTCCATCCATTAGCCTGAAAATGTATTTCTTGTGTGTTTGTGCCTGACTTGTAAATTTATGCTTTTGCATCGAAACAAGGCAATGTAGAGACTAGCATTTTTTAAGCTCTGTCTTACTAATGCAGTGTGCAAAATAAGTTATCAAAACCGTGAAAACAATAGGGCTCATGATGTTTCCTACGTTGCTGGTAAACACTGCTCTTAGAAAATTGCTGTTGCACTTAGGCAATCTAATAGGCAATGGCTACATTTCAGTATTGCAGTGCATATTCATTTGGGTCTTGAATTCAATGCATCACAGAACTGCAGCCAAACCGTAGAGGCCTTAGAAGAGCATAAGGAGCAAGGGAGAGAGAGGGAAAAGGAAAGGGAGAAAAGGGCTGAGGGAAATGGGGAGAGGGAAAGAGGGAGAGAAAGGAAATGGAAGAAAAAAAATTGCACTCATTCTTTGGAATTTTTAGACCTTTTTTTTTTTTTTTTTTTAACCAGCAGGCTTCATAGCAGATCAGAGATTGCCTGCCTGAATTACCTTACCTTTGTGCCTGATTGTCCACCCATATTACATGCAGCCATTCAGGTGGGTCCAGAGGAAGACCATGAAGGTCAAACAACTGGAGCTCCTACGAAAAAAAGAAAAGCTGAGGGAGCTGGGCTTGTTTAGCTTGGAGAAGAGACGACTCTGGGAAGACCTGATTGTGATCTTTCCAGTACTTGTGGGAAGGTTGTAAGCAGGTGGAAGACAGCCTTCATGTGTGGTCCGGTAGTGATAGGACAAAGGGGGATGGTTTTAAACTAAAAGAGGGGAGATGTAGATTAGATACTAGGAGGATATTGTTCACTTAAATTGAGATGAGACACTGGCTGCTCAGAGAAGCTGTAGATGCCCATGTCTGGGGGTGTTCAAGGACAAGTTGGATGGGTGTCTGGGCAACGCAGATTTGCTAGGCAGCAACCCTGCCCATGATTTGAACTGACCCTTCTAACCCAAGACATTCTATGATTCCGTGATTCAGTATGAAGGTACAAGCCAGAATAAAATACTGTTGTCATTATTTCTGAATTATTCAGTGCAAGTACAGCCATGTGTTCTTGCCCAGTACAGACAGAGTTTTTTCTCCTTGGAGATACGATAGTATTGAGGTTTGCTAGTAATAATTGTGGAATTACAGTCTAAGCAGTAGCTTTCAGACATCCATAAAGTACGTAGATATAAAGGAGCATAGAGGCGCTTGAACTCAGTAATCACCTTTCACTTTGCACTGCCGTCATAGCAAAGTAGGAGATGAAAATCTGAGTAGGAGGATTCTTCTTGCCGATATTATAAAAAGGTTTTGTTACTCTTTCACGAAGCCTAAAAGATAGAGCTAGATGCTGAAGATAAGGTTCAAAGAGAAGTAATAATACAGAGTTGTTGTTTTTTTTTACATATTGAGACTCACTTGATAATAAAATACTGAAGCATACTAACATTTGAGGGTATAATTAATCTTACAACTGCTCTGTGTTTACCGAGATGGGGCTATATATGATCTTACTGAGAAATTATATTAAAGCTGAAGTTACCAGTATGAAACTAAATCCTGTTTTCTAAAGAAAAGAAGGTCAGCGCTTTTCTGTTGCATCAAGTTCTGCACTCCTCAGATCAAGAAAGACAAGGAACTTCTAGAGAGAGTCCAACAGAGAGCCACAAAGATGGCGAGTGGCCTGGGGCATCTCCCTTACCAGGAAAGGCTGAGAGATGTGAATCTGTTCAGCACAGAGAAGAGAAAGCTGAGGGAGCTCTTACCAGCGCTTATAAATATCTGCGGGGAGGGAGTCAAGCAGATGTGACCAGGTTTTTTTTTCAACAGTGCCCAGCAATAGAACAAGGGGCAATAGACACAAACTGGAGCATAGGAAGTTGCATCTGAACATGAGAAAAAACGCTTTTACTTCGAGGGTGACTGAGCACTGAAACAGGCTGCCCAGAGGGGACTGTGGAATCTCCTTCTTTGGAAATATTCAAAACCCACCTGGACGCTTTCCTGTGTAACCCATTGTAGGGAACTTCCAGAAGCCCTTTCCAACCCCAACAATTCTGTGATTCTGTTTTAGTGGTTTCTAAGCGTTCTCTGCCTAAATGAGAACTAGACCGCTAAAACACACAATAATTTAATTTCCTTAAGCTGTCTTAAGTTGCAGTTCACTCAACTACTGTTTGTGGCATATAGCTTGCACAAATTACAGCAGGGTTATTTGGAATTTCTAATGCGTAAAATTCTTGGCATGAATTCCACTCTAGGTGGAGCAGAAAGCTGCTAGACAGCAGAGATTCCAAATGGGTAATTGTTTTAAAAGGAAGAGCATTAAGTGCATGTACGCTGTTTGTCCCATGGCAAGGGGAAATTTGGTGATCCCTCCCTTCCCATGTTTAATTTAATCAGAAAAGAAAAAAACTCTTATTTTTATCTATTTATTTACTTTTACAGAGTTGTTCTGTATATTTGTTAGTATTTGGGCAGTGTTTTGAGAACATGAAATGCTTTATATGTGTGATAGATTATTTGGACCCCTTTAAAACATTAGTTACACCAGAAAAAAAGATGGCTTTATTTAATTTAAGTTAGGAGAAAGTCTGCTGTAGGAAAAAGATTTGCTGGTGCAAGGAAACAGGCATTGTTTGGAGTTATTTTTTAAGCTAAATTATTTGTAGTATCATGTCTTGGGAAAATTAGACTTTTTTTTTTTTCCCCTGTTGCTGCTGTACTGATACATTTTCCTTTGTTATCAGGGTGATATGAAATATGTTTTTTTCCCTCTTTTTCCCCCCATATTTTCATACTCCTTTAAGCCACACTTTCTCACACAGTGTTTGGGCAAAGGAATAGATGTTGTTTTCCTGAAGGATTACTTAATATATGTGTATAATTTAAAACTCAATGATCTCTAAAATGCCCGTTTATTATCAAAATATTGGTCTTAGTTATACCTGAACACATTAGAGAATGTGTCTGAAGCCTTGCAGACACCATGAAAGTTGTTAGGATTTGTTTATATATTTATGTATTTGTTAAGGTCTTCTACTAATTCTTACTCTGATTATTTTTTTGGCCCTTTTTGAAGACTGATCATTTGATCTAATATATGAATATGCTATTTTACTGTAGTAATAGTAATACAAAAACCATTACCTGAGCACCGATATGAAGGATTCTGTTATTTTGAAAATCATATCTGCTATGACTCACAGAGCAAACTTAGTTGTTACTGAAAATCCAGACTGCCCAGTGTTCCAAGGTAATATTCTGTCTGACATTTACTGAATAGGGCATTGTTATTAAAGAACTGAGAGAGATGGCAGTACCTAGGCTGAGTCTTTATCTCTCTTCTGATACAACAACAGAGAATGGGGAAAATAAATGTATTCATTTTAATGCAATGTTTCTTTAGAGCAGGTGCCTCTACACTGGAGCTTTCACTGTCTTAGAAACTCATCTTAAAGAACTAGCTCTTTCACAAACTCACTGCTTCCATTTTTCTCGCTGATTTAAATTAAATTGTTTGATAGTCACATACTTCTCTAACTTTGTCTGAGGTTCTTAGCATGAAAATCTTTAATTCTAGGACATTTTATTAGGATATCTCTCCTTGATACTTAATTCTCTTGAAAAAGTTTGTTGGATTAATGCCTCAGTCAATTAAAAATTTATTTTTGTATTGAATTTTGTCCAGATTTTATCTGTATATCATGGTTAGATCATTCTTTCTTGACTACAGCAAGTTCACTGTGTTGATGTATCAAAATTTTAAGAGAGCTGCTCTCAATTGATGACTCATCTCCTAACAAATAAGAAAAGGCTTTGACATGGAAATAAATTACTCTTCAACAGACATTCACAGCTCTTGTTGGAGATGAAAACTGTGGACAAAATAAAAGAAGAATGCCAAGGTCATTTCATAAAGGTTTTCATAGTCTTTGCAATTTGCACAAACCATGTGGGTTGCTGTTGTTTTGGTTTTTTTTGTCCTACTGACTGTACTTTATGTTTTTAAGCAACAGTTACACAGTGTAATTAGCCATTACGGGAACTTGGGTTTTTGATACACGCTGCTCTCCAACAAATGTCTGTGCTTTAACTCTGCCTGGTGTGAAGCCTGTCTGCCTTTAATTCAAAAAACCGTTCATTAGAAAAATTGCCCCCCCCCTTGACTGAACAGAGAAGAAATCCAGATAGGATATCTAGAAGTGTTTGGGCTCACCACTGCTGCGAATGCCTGTTCTGATGCTGGTGTCTGAAGTTAATTTCCCATGACAACATAATCCCATATTGACAGTATTATGATTTCTGTTCATTCTTAAATACAGTCTGGCTCATGTATCACAAATTCCTAACCGACTCTTAGACTCTCGTTCTTTCCAGAATGATTCTCAGATTCTATTTCATTCATATTCTCCCTTCTATACACTGGCAGATACATTACAACCACTGCTTCTGCTCTTTTGTTGCTTTTTTTTTCCTATCAACACAGCATACACCCTACAAGATAGGTGTTCAATTCTTGTTGTGTCTGGTAGCCATATATGCTATTTGTGCATGAATATGCAGAATCTCTGCTGTTTCCATTGATCTACTCCAAGTCCTAGCTGTGCTGGCAGACACAGCTCTGCTGCTGTGCACTGTTGTTGTGCTGCACAATGCACTTTTCATTTGGGAAGTGTGGTCACTGATGTGTAAGTTAGCGGTTCCCCAAGGCCAGAAACCGACTCTTGAATTCTTTGTTTTAAAGAACAGTATCCAGGCTCAGAAGCTGTGCTGGGAATGGGAGCAAGCATTCCATGCAGGATGGAAAAATCTTTCCTGCTATTTTTTTCAAATATAACTGCTGCAGCTGATACTGATGATGAGAAATTGGTTGAGCAAATTAAAGTTCCAGAAACATGTCTGCTGTGTTATTTAGCATCTGAAAGCACTTTAGAAGTTCCAGAAACAATGTCTGGATTTTTCAGAGAATACTTTCTGAATTCTTTTATGTTGTTTTGTTGGTTTTTTTTTTTTTTTTTTTTTTGTCTCTGTAAGTAGATTTGTAAATAGTTCCAGCTAAGACACAAAATAGTACTTTCATGTATCGTTTGATTATGGTGATGATGTGTCAGCCACTGGAGTGGCTAAGAAATCAGAAAGCTGAGCCACCAATCAGCACAATCTGGACAGGCTGGAGAGCTGTGGAGAGAAGAATCTTATGAGGTTCAACAAGAGCAAGTGTAAAGTCCTACAACTGGGAAGGAAAGCCCATATGCATCAGTACAGGCTCGGGGCTGATCTGCTGGAGAGAAGCTCTGCAGAGAAGGAACTGGGTGTCCTGGTGGGCAACAGGTTGGCCGTGAGCCGGAAGCGTGCCTGTGTGTCCAAGAATGACAATGAGATCCTGGGGTAAGTTACGAAGAATGGGGCTGGCAGACTGAGGGAGGTGATCCACCCCCTCCACTCTGCCCTGATGAGTACTGTGTCCAGTTCTGAGCTCCTTTGTTCAAGATAGGGAACTTCTAAGTCTCCACTGGAGACCCAAAAAGACCATGAGGTGTGTGGTGCATCTCCTGTGTGAGGAAAGGCTAAGAGATCTGGAACTGTTCAGTCTGGAGGAAAAAAGACTGAAGGGGGAGGTAGGGGGGTATCAGTGCTTATAAATATCTACAGGGCGGGAGTAAGTGGATGGGGCCAGGCTCTTTTCAACAGTGCCCAGCAACAGAACAAGGGGTGCATGCTGCAACACAGAGAGTTCCATCTAAACATAAGAAAAACTTCTTTACTTTGAGGGTAATGGCTTACTGGCACAGGCTACCCGGAGAGGCTGTGGAGTCTCCTTTTTAGGAGATAGTCAAGACTGGTCTGGATGCTTTCTTGGCCAACCTGCTGCAGGGAGCCTGCTTTAGCAGGGATGGGGACTAGATCATCTCCAGAAGTTCTTTCCAACCTCTGGAATTTTGTGATTGGATCTTGCAGTATTTCTAGGAATGGTGTTGTGTTGGTGTTATTTGCTATGAACTTGTGTCTTGAGAAATGTCTGTTTCTCTGCTCTGCTTAGTACCTCTTATCAGCTGTTCTAACAGTAATTTTCTAGGGACCAGTAGTATGATGATTTAATCTGACAGTCAGAGGTAAGACAGCTGAATGCTTTCTCCAGATTCAGAGGAATCGTGCCATCCATATCTGTTGGTCACAGTTTGTGTGTTGCTCTAAGGTTCCACAAGCTGTTGCACAGATCTTTATAACCATGCAAAAATAAAATGTTCTGTTCTCTCATATGCTGGAGATCTTGGCAAGACAAAACGTTCCAAATTTACTTGAATATATTTAAGATTGTAATAGATATCAGAAAGTGAAATCAGTGCATCTCACTTACTAGAAGACTCATCTGATATTTTAAGGATGCAGTATTGTGTCAAGTATTGCCAGTGTTTGCTGAAGTTTGATTTTACCTTAAAGATGGATCTTTTTGTCAGTTCACCACCTCTTGCCTACTGTACTGGATGAGCATGTGCTAACACCACATTAGTGTAAAACCTGTCAGTGGGGTTTGAGCACAGATTATTTAAGACACCATGCTTTGTAAGGAAGTTATGGAGGCTCTGGTAGTGTTTTCTGCTGCCTCTGCTGTAAAAATGACACTTGTGGCAGAAGAGATGGCTGGCGGGCAATATCTTTGTAAATTGCTTTCATGACTCGTACTGAATCTTATTTCAGTATCAGTACATCACTAAGTCTTCAGCTGTGTTGCTCAGAATTCTGTAAATGCCATGCTGAGGGACTCTATTTGTAATCTACTTGCAGGAATACCATAGTTACTGACACAAGTGATGCAATCTCATTTCTAGCTTTTGCTTTGTTATAAAAAGCCTAACAGGCGCGCATCCTTTTCTTGGGTCTTGTGTATGTGTAAATGGATTTGTTGACTTCTGAATGAATGTGTCACCCATACTGTGCAGCCAACATAATTATTCTTTGTCTTCTTGTCAGTATAACTGACACCACATTCAAATTTTTGTCAGCTCAGCAAAGATAGATAGAATCATGCATTCTTTTTCTTGTTGGCTAGTGTGGTTCTGCTGTCAAAACTCCAGAAGTGTGGAGATATTCATATTCAGCTGCAGAATTTCTATTTATTTTCGTGGGGAATCACTCTACCTGAATAAGGAATGAAAAGCTTTGCTTTGACCTTTATTTTATGTTATTTATTTTATTTGACACTGCAGACAAAGCACACAGGCAATATCATACCAGATGAAGAAATCCCTGAAAGCAGCATCAGTTAGTTTATGCCACAAAATCACTTTTTATCCCTTTCCCTTTCCCTTTCCCTTTCCCTTTCCCCTTCCCTTTCCCTTTCCCTTTCCCCTTCCCCTTCCCTTTCCCTTTCCCCTTCCCTTTCCCTTTCCCTTTCCCTTTCCCTTTCCCTTTCCCTTTC